>NC_056729.1:154282625-154555125 GCF_019279795.1 Protopterus annectens | reverse complement strand
AAAAAAAAAAAAAAAAAAACACATGGGGAATGGAGGAAGGGAATGGCTACTTCAGTAGCGATCATTCAAACATCTACTGTTATGGAAAGTTTACTTACAAAACTGTACTACAGTCTAAATATTGATCACAGTTGCAGTAGCCTAAAGATCACCACAGCTCATAACAAGTGGGAGGCGAAGGGGAAGGGTTCAGGAGCCCTTGTAGAATGGTCCTAGCAAAGCTTGACCTAGACACGGAAAAGAAGGCTTCCTAACTTTCGGTCAACTCATCCAAGGTTGACTGGCAAATTATTGGTCAAATGCGGTCAAGCATTGTATTTATTGGTGACATTGTCAAATATCTGAAATATAAACTCCATCTTATAATACAGCAAGGTGGCAGCAGACAGCAAAAGTTTCCTTATAGTGGGAGTAATGAATGGTGATCACATGGGACAACCATTTGGAAATAGTCTATTTTGAAACGGGCTGTTCCTTCTTCCCACCTCCATAAGAAATGAAAAACTGCTCAAAATTTCTGAAAGATTTTATTCTGTCAGGAGAGTGCCTGCACTGTCTCTGGACATCCAAAGTATGAAGTATCCTTTATCCCTCACTTCTGAGTTCAGGGAAGAGCATAAACATGAACAGCTTGACTTAAAAAGTAAACTCAGATACCACTTCTGGCATAAAAGAAGAAACACTATTTCTGTGAAAAAAGATAAGGTTGGTCTACCATAATAGCTTGTAAACTCAGATATTCTTCTTGCAGTGGTCAGAGCAACTGGTAAAACTTTTTTTTCCATGTTAAAAACCTCAAGTCAGCCAGATGTGATGAATCAAATGAAGCCAATGTTAGCTTCTCTAACACAAAATTAATATCACAAGGAAAAGCCAATAGTTTTCTGGAAAGTTTTTATGCAATATCCCTTTGAAAAACACTTTTAAATGAGAATGCCTTAAAAGATGGGAAGCCATAGCCAGACATGCTGAAATGGCCAACAACTGAATTTTGACAAAGGAGAAAGATAAGCCATAGAAAAGTACCTCACAAAAATATTGTAAAACCAGAGAAACACTAGTCCTGAATCGGTTCTGGTTATGTTGTTGGCACCAACTAAAAAAACTTTTCCATTTCCTAATGTACACTTTTCTAATTGCAGGCTTTCTTGCCAAAATTAGTACCTGCTGTAAGTCCTCAGTAAATAGGTGCCTAAAAGGTATCAAGTTGTTTGGGGGTGGGATGAATCAAGCATCCCTGTTCCTGACTGAGTAGATCCAGTCTGTGAAGAAGCTTGTGGTAATTGCCTCAGTCAATTTCAAAAGAAGGGAAAACCACTATTGCTGGGCCAAAAGGGCGTCACCACAATGATCCTGGGGAATTCCTTCTGAAACATTAGATGTACCCTGGATATCAGTGAAAAGGGTGGAAAAGCATACAGAAACATTCCTATCCACAGAAAAGAAAAGGCATCTGTCTTTTAAGCCTTCTTGCATGGAGTCCTGGAGCAGGATTTTTCCAGCTGCTTGTTCAGTGAGGAAGCAAAAAGGTCTAGATGATGAACTCCCCATGGATGATCAAATCTTGGAAGACCCACTGATCTAGTTTCTATTTATGAGGGGCTGCCTTTGTTCTGCTCAGCTTATCTGCCACATAATTTTGCTTTGACAGAATGTATACTGCCTGTAGAGTAACACTATGGTATAAAGCTAAAAGCACTCTTCCACTATCTGAATGCAACAAAACAGAGTTACTGTGAGAAACTGCAGCTAGACTCCATCTTAAACTCACAGTGGTTAATGTAGTGACATAGAAGTTGACCCCTAACCATGTTATGTAACTTATAGGCAGTAGATATGACTATCCCTGTCTTTATCATCTCAGACTACGTCGAGCAGTATTTCTCTCTCTGCTCTACTCTAACACCCTGTCCTGCAATTCCTTGGTAAAATCAAAATATTTTAGTCACTTTCCTTACAAAGTGCCTATATACTTAGTCATATTACTATGACTTGCTAATATTCTTCTCTAGACCAGTGCTTTCTAGACCAGTGCTTTTCACTCCCTTTCACCCACTGTTTAAACCCTACTGCATCTTATAACCTAACACACTCTCCAATACCTTGAACTGTTTTTTAATATACCACTACAGGTCCTACGTCTATCTGGCTTTAACCTCCTGTACTCTAAAAAACAGTTTAAGTCTTGTTCCTATAAGTAATTTCTCGTTCCTGTTTTTCAATTATGCTGGCCACTCACCTGACTTCTTTCTCTACTTACAGATGTTTTTTTTTACTGCAGCCCGCTATGCTTGGGATCACTGTGCGCCCTTACCCTGCCCTCAATTCCCACTCACCCCCACATCATCTGCAATTAAATCTTCCAAACTCTTCCTACAAAAACAAACAGCCAAGCCACCTTCTTTAACATACACAATTTGCCAATCCTTATCTGAAAATTTCATATCACCTGATCACCTATCTTAACCTCTCCACATTTCTAATACTCAAATAACCACACCTATTTACTGACAACGCTACTATACTACCTCCTAGATTCACTCTTCCTCCCACTCTATTCAATATGCTAATCCCCCACATTACTCCATCATAGATACTAATCTCTCTTACCTCTACCACATCCTACCTCTATCCTCTGCCCCCCACCACAATACAGTACAACTAACCCTCAATCATACATTCTTTAACCACAAAATCTCAAACAGTCTCTACTCACTATCTACAGCAATCCTCTTAAAATATAACTACATGAAAGAGTCCCATCAGCTCCATGCACTAAACCTCAGCCATAGCGATAAATCCAAAAAAATGGTGCAACTTCCCCTACCTATCATCTACTATCTCCCACTGTGGTGACATCCACAGCAACCCCGGAGCATCTTCAAACACCTAGCCCTTATCAACCCAGCATGTTTCACCCCACCACTTAGCCTTCACTAATCTTAACAACCTACTATTATTAAATATAAACCTCAGATCCTTCTATGACAAACTCTCACATCTATATGCATGCATTGGCTTTCACACCCCCGACTTGCTCATCCCCACCGAAACATGGCTGAGGTGCACACAATAGATGAAGAAATTCTACCTCAGGATACAATGCAATAGGGCATTACAGAATTGAAAAGAAAGCTGGTGGGGCTGCAATATTTTTAAAAACAACCCGAAGGTCATCTGATATCTACTTAACAATCCAATTGTTTTTCTAACATAGAAATAATTATCATTTCCTACCACCTTAACAAGCACAAATCAATCTGCATATCTGCCATCTATATTCCCCCAAGCAAAAATATTCCTATCCTTGGAGATACTCCTTACTGGTTCTCCACTAATATAAACAAGGCACCCATTGTATTCCAGGACAAAAATATAGGCTACCTATACCAACTCAGCCTCCTAAACCCATTCCATTAATATATTTAGCTTCACCCATGTAATATCCTCACCCACAAGAATTGACAAACATAGTAAAAGACAGTAATTATTAGACTGGATAGTCACCTCACCTCCCACAAAATTAAACACTATTGGCTACCTCTCAGATACCATCAGCATCCACCTCCCCACCATGCTATTAGACAAACCATCCACACCTCTAGACACATAGTCCTAAAACAAGTACATAATCTCTCCTCCAACAAAGAAATATTTACTAACTACCTCTCCCAGTATAACTGGGCCATCCTAAAACACCTACCTCTAGATGAAGCTAATAACCACCTCAATAATATATTCCTTAACACACTCAATGAATTAGTACCCATAAGAAAAAAAGAACCAAAAGTGGACCTCCCTATGGCTCACCAAAGAAATTAGATAACTAATGCTCAACAGGGACAAAACATGGACAACTTGTAATAGAGAACATAGCAAATATTGCAAATTTTTAGACACCTTAGAAATTACTGTAAACAAACTGTCAAAATAGACATATATACCTACTTTCACTCACTCCAAAATAAACATCTTCAGAACCCCAAACAATTCTGGACCACCATGAATTCACTAATATACCCTGAGTATTCCAATAATCCACCTCCAACCACAAACAATGACACTGAACCCATAGCAAAGCAATTTAACACTCATTTAACTCAGTCTGTTCTCTCTCTCTACTAGAATCTAATCCACTATCATCCCTCTCCATCTTTTCCATCCTCTTGCAAACAGCCCTCTTTTCTCATTCCAGACAATTCAGATCTCAATGATCAAAATTTACCTCTAAAAACTAAAAACTAAAAGAAACTGCACCAGCTACAGATAATTTACCACTGGGATACCTCAAAATAGCCACTGATGCCCTTGCATACCCAGGTCAACACTAATAAATAGATCTAGCTCTGAAAATCATGTCCCTGCCATCTGGAAAAACTCTCAAATACCACTACACAAAGGATGATCAGACAATGCCCTAACTATCGTTCCATAGCAATCCTCCTCCCTCCAAAATATTTGAAAAATGTATGCCCTATCACACCTCAAAAGCAACAACCTACTCTCCCTCACACAACATGGATTTTGGCATCACCACAACACAACAAATGCCTTCCATTAATATCAGTAAAAATAACAGCAACCTCATATCCTCCCCTATTCCTAGACTTGTCAAAGGCTTCTGACACAGTATCCAACTGACTGTTACTTAATGAACTCTCCTCTCTATCTATATCCCAAAAATCTCTTACTTAGCTCTCCAGTTATCTATCAAACATAAAACAGGCCATAAAATGGAACCAAGAACTCTCACCCTTCCTCCCAATTGCCATCAGAGTGCCACAAGGCTCAATTCTAGGTCCAGTACTGTTCAATATGTTCACTAATAAGCTACACAAAGCCAGCACACTTGTCTCTATTGTACAATATGCAGATGGACACGATTATATGTTCAGCCTCTAATCTCTCAACACTCCAGCGTATGATGACTCTTTCTCCTCCAAACAGGGGCCTTAGGGTGGCTAGGGGCTCACCAATTAATCGTAACCTCAAAAAAAATGTCTATGTATCACCCATACTTACTAACCTACAGACTATACTTCTATTCAAATTAAAGTCCTGCTACAATAAAATAGCCAAATTTGCAGCAAACTCACATTACCACATCCACTGCTGCATATCTCTAAAACAGCTTAACTGGCTTGAGCTACCTAATCACCTAACTTTCACACAATTGCTAACAGACACAATCCAAATGCATGCCCTTCAGAGTAGAAAATTCTCAAGCATTGCCCTCCCCTACACTCTCTCTGCTCAAGTAATAGCCTGCTAATCACTTCCAAATCCCATAACTCAGCAGGTGACTCACTGTACTCATCTTTTGTCACCACACAGTGAAACAGCATGCTCATTTATTTATTTATTGGCATTTGTTGGCCAGGAAAGTCCACTGGGTCAGGAACCCATCTTCAGTGGAGGCTCGGGGAAAAAAGCTCCGCTACTAAAAGATATACATAGTTAAAGGCATTAAACAGTTTTAACAAAGCAAATTATATAGGTTATGCATTACAAGAGGTGTTAATAAAAACTGACAGAGTTACTGCATACATATACAACAACTGACATAATTGCAATACACATATAATACATATGCTAGGCACAAAGAGCCAAAATCATCATATGATTTATTAAGGTGTATTCAAAAGAACTTTTGAATTGATAATGTAGATAGGAACAGTGAGAAAGAGGAGGGAGGTAGTACTGCACATTAAACAGGAAAAGATGAGTAAGGGGATATTAAGGCATTAAGGTAGTAGACATAAAAGGTAAGAGAAGGTAAAATATAAATGGAAATGTGGTGTGGAAAATGCTATGTTGGCATAGTGGCTGAAGAGTGAGGAGAGAAAGAAATGAAGTATATTATTTAGTGCTGAGGTTGGTGAGAAGACAGAGAAAAAGAAAATAGGGGGATAGGAAGAAAAAAAGAAGCATATATGGCAATTTATGATGGCCTATAATTTTGGACACAGGAACAGATCTGATTGTTGTGGAAGTATTTTTTCAGAGTTTGAATATTTTTAATGAATCTAGGAGGGTGATATCTGGGGGAAGGGCATTCCATATCCTAGGAGTGGCATAGGAGTAAAGGTTCTGACCAGCTCTTTTGGGAGGTTTGATAGTGGTTAGAAGTTGTTTATTAGTGGATCACAGATTACAGGATGGGGAATATGGTTGCAGGATGTGCTGTAGGACAGGGCAGCTATCTGGTTTGTGAATTATTTTATGAGCTAGAGTTAGTTAGGTGGAATCAAGGTAGTGTTGGAATTCAAGCCAGTTTAACTCTTTAAGGGCTTGGCAGTGGTGTGATTGGTATGGTATGCCAGTTGCTAATTTGTCAGTTTTATGGTAGCACGATTGGAGTTTATTTAAGCGACTGGTGGAAGGAAGTTAGTGAAAATGGGGGCCCCATATATGAGGGATGGGAGCATGCATGAGGCTACTGGCAAGTGTCTTTTTGTTGGGCTTGTCCATGTAAAGTTTGTGTCTATAGAGTCTGCCAATTTTAACATGTGTCTTTTTTATTGTACTAAGTATGTGTTGTTTGAAGGTAAGTTTGTTGCCTATAGTAATGCCTAATAGTTTAGCATGTGTTACTATTTCAATTTTTGTGTTGTCATGTGAGTATATGCTGAAGTCTTGTAAGATTAGTTTAGTTGAGAATAGCAATAGGTTAGATTTTTTTAGGATTAAGTAGAAGTTGTGCTTCATTTAACCAGGTTTCTATGGATATAAAGGCATTTGTGTTATACTTAGTAGGTTTTGGAGATTATTGGAGGAGGAGATGATGGTGGAGTTGTTTGTGTATTGGATGAGTGTACTTTGAAGGGAGGCAGTATGCAGATTATTTATGAAAATATTAAAAAGGATAGGCCCAAGAATAAACCCTTGAGGAACTCCTGTTTTATTAACTAAATATTTAGATAAGCTACCTTGCCATCTGATACGCTGCTATCGGCTAAGTAGTTAGAGAACCATTTGAGGGTGGACTGAGAGCATCCTACTATTGATAGTTGCTAAAGTAACTTGGGATTTGACCCTGTGTTGAAAGCCTTTGATTGATCTAGTACAACTACTGATGTTAGTAGCCCAGAATCCAAGGCTCTGTTCACAGTGTCTGTGCAGGAGAGTAGTGATGGTACTGTGTGCTGGAAGAAAACCATGTTGTATCGGTGCAAGGAGGCTATTTTCAGTGAGATATTTTATTAGTTGTTTGTGAATACATTTCTCCAATAGTTTGGATAGAGGGGAGAGAACAGAGATGGGTTGATACTTGGTTAGTTCGTTGGTTTTTCCACCTTTGTGCAATGGAGTTATGATGGATTTTTTTCCACGGTTTGGGAATATTGGATTCTGTGATGGATCTATTAATGAGGATGCTAACAGGGTAGGGTACTGCATCAGCATCAAGTCTGAGATATTCTGAGAGAAGGTTATCAGCAGATAGGGAGCAGGGTTTTAGTTTTTTAAGAAGTTTATGCACTAGTTAGGTGGGTACTGCATGCAAAGAGAAACAGTAGGCTGTAGGGTTATTTATTTAGGTTCCTGTAGGAGAGGACTTGTTTGTATGCAGGTTTGCCTGAGCTACATCTATAGAGTTTGGACTGTCTGTGAGGCTAGAGAGGGTATTAGGTGGAGAGTGATTTATAAGGTTTAGAATACTATCAATGAAGCGGGAGTTAAACATTTGAGCTATTTCATGTGGTTCTTTGTCTGGGGCTGGTGATTGGTTTTCTGAGGTTCCAGGATTAAGGAGTGAGGAGACAGATTTCCAAAATTTGTTTGCGTTATTTGCTTGGCTGGATAGTTTTTGAGAGAAGTAAGTGTTTTTGTCTGTGATTACTAATGTTTTTGCTATATTCCGTAGTTGTTTATATTTGAGTTTGTTGGCTTTATTTTTATTTTTGCGCATTCTTTCCAGGCTCGTTCTCTGGAGAGTAGTAGTTGTTTGGTGGCCTTAGTTAACCAAGGGGCATAGATTAGCTTAGTCTTTTTGATTCGGATGAGGGCTACGCAGTTAAGGTTATCTAAGAAGACTTTATTAAAGTGACTAATTACTTCTTCCAAAAGTAATGTTTTAGTGGGTCCAGTTCATGGATTTTAGTATATTATTGAATATTTGTTGGTTTCTCACAGCTAGAGGTTCTCCAGTTCGATCCTCGGCTGGGGTGCCTTCTGTGCGGAGTCTGCATTTCCTACATGTGGTCGCGTGAGTTTCCTGCGGGTGCTCCGGTTTCCTCCCACATCCCAAAGACATGCTGTAGGTGGAATGGACACTCTAAATTGGCCCTAGGTGTGAGTGCGTGCATGTGTGTGCCTTCTGTGGAAGGATGGGCATTGGGCTGGCAACTCGACACCATAGAACTCCACTGCCAATCATGAGCGGATAGGTGATCCGCTATGGTGACCCCTAACCGGAAAAGCCAAAAGAAGAAGAAGAATTGAACATTTGTTGGTTAAAGTCAGCTAGACTAAACTGGATGTTTTGTAAGTATGAGGTTTCACATCATGAATGGGAGCTCTATAGGTATATACTGGTGAAAGATTACTTAGGATGTTAGGAAGGATATAAATGTCTGAATATCTATGGGGATCTGTGACTAGGATCCAGTCTAAGGTAGAACAGCATTGGTTATTTGCATTCGTATAGGGCTGGAGATAAGTTGTGTGTAGCCGTGCAGATTTCTGCTATTTATAGGGGAGTCAGAGATTAGATCTAGCCAGTTAATGTTAGTATCACCAAGAATAATAGTTTAGTTGGCTAGATTTTGGGTTGCCCAAGCAAGAAAGTCTTCTAATATAGGAATTTTTGGCCTGGTGGAATATACAGAGCTGCAATGTTTAATTGTTTGGAGTTGTGTATTTGTAAGGTTGTATGATTAGTTCAGTGCTTTGAAAAGATGGGAGAGATTTAGAGGTAAGGGTTATCGTTAAATGGTCACAGCAGGTTAAGGCTATGCCGCTGCCCTGTTTATGTGTTCTGTCATTTCGTAAAATACTGTACCCTGGGGGGATGATTTTGGTATCTAGAACATGAGGTTTTAGCTAGGTTTCAGTTACAGCTATTATATCAGAGGAGCATTGTGAAAGCCATGCATGAAATTCAGTAATTTTGTTGCAGATACTACGTATGTTTAATGTAATAAATAGTTGTTCATTTGTTGAGGGAGATTGGAGGGAGGTTTGTGGATGGGCAGGTCCTGGGTGGGGACGAATATCTCCACACTTGGATAATTTTATGAGAAGATCTAAAAGCAGAGGTAAATTGTTGGATTTAGTGGTATGCATAGGTATAATGCGGATTGTTAGCTTTTGTTTAGTGGTGTACAGTAGGATCTGAATTTTTGCAAAGTGTGTGTTGGTAGGGTTGAAAAGGGAGGATGCTATATTAGAAAAAATAAATGCGTGGGTTTGGTGTAGTAGGGATTGAATAAAGGGTTTTATGCAAAAAGGAGGCACCTGGCATGTAGGTGATGTGGCTTGAGTTAGAATACCTAATAATGTTAAGAGAGCTATTACAAGCATGGTGACCCTTAAGGTAATTGGCATGATTCAGAAATGTTGGGTGGTAAAAAAAAAAAAAAAAAAAAATCAAGGTTCCAGATTAATAAGGCAGAGGTTGTGGTGAAGTATAATCTGGGGGGGGGGGGGTTGGTAAAATAGTAGGTGAGAGGTTGGAGTGGTATTTTGAGATGTTAAAACTGAACAGCTGTACATCTAGTTTTAAGGAAAACCTAAAACAGCACTAAACTCAAATTGGCTATGCTCATGCACCCACCCTAATACCCTTTTTCACCTCCCCACCAGATCCCTCACTCTCTCTCTCTCTCTCTCTCTCTTACTGACACTTCCATACTAACTTCTTTCCAGCTTATCTGACTCTACTCTTTTTTTTTTAATTCTACAGCTATCTTTCTTCCTTGGTAATCCTTGCCCCTCACTTGATAACAGGGCTCTACCTTCTGATATATTTACTTCTGAACCTAAACCTTTCCTCCACTTCTGGCCTTCATCTTATTACCAACTCACCATTTATGTTAACCTCCATTTCTACACACCTGTAACTACATGCAAGTATACTTTATCAACGTCTTTCCATATTCCTAAATTTCTTATTTACAATGTTAAGTATTTTACAGTTGCACCAGCTAGCACCATCAGCTACTTTATTTCTACTAAAAGCTTAAAAAACATGTATTTTTCTTACTAATGTTTAAAAATTGTGAATTTGTAAAATTTTTTACTACTCTAGTATGACTGTTTACCACTTTTGTATGACTTTCACTGTCTCTATGTAACTAAAAAAAACTGAATCTGGAGCTTTTCTCCCACGCCTCCACAGAAAATGGGCCTGTGTGCCCAGTCGGAACTTTCTAAAAATATTCCAAGTTAACATGGATAGTCTGCAGAGGAGGTGCCTTGATTTTTTATGTACCACATCACCGTGTTATTTTTTAACAACTTGAAGTGATCCTGAGGACCAAAGGTGATTCAGAGAGTTGAATGCCTTGATAACAGCAAGCATCTCTCTTATGTCTATATGCTTTTTGTCTTGTCCTTGTTGCCCAGATACAATGCACTTTTATCCCTCTTGACACTGATTCCCAGGCAAAGTCTGTGGTGTCTGTGGTGGCTGGTTGCTTTGCAGTAGGAAGGGAAAAGTGGAGACCTAGATTCAGGGATTTTGATGTTTCCATCGGGTGATTTCTCTTCTAACAAATCCCAGAACTGGAATGTGAAAAAAAAATGGGTGCTTGTGCTGGGACAAAGAAACTTCAGATAACATTTTATCTTTCTCATATAGACTTTTGCCTCTGGTATCATGAAAATCATAGATGCCAAGAAGTACAGAATCCTGTGGTTTTCCCTTGCAGCGACCCAAGTCTGAGTGGAAACCCCTTGAAAAAGATCTATTTTTCTCCTGTGAAATAAAAGCTCTTTGTACTGAGGTGTCAAGCAGATACTCCAGGAACACAATCCTCTGTTATGAAGTTTAAAAGAAAAAAACACTTTTGAATGTTCTCTTGGAATCCCAGCTTGTGCAGGAGATCGCTCACTCAAGTAAGAGATTCCTGACACTTACAGACTCTGCAAAGATAAGCAAGCTGTCTAAATACTGAAATTGTGCATATCACTATGTTGTAATAGGCTAAGACAGGAGTTAGACATTCTGTGAACATTCTTGGAGCAGTGGATAGCTAAAAGGGTAAGGTACAGAAGTGATAATGTGGTCCAGACACACAAAACCTTAAGAAACATCTGAAGTCTGGATGAATAGAAATGTGATAATAAGCATCTCTTAAATCTAAATTTACAAAAAAAAAACCTCAAATGAGGAAGAAGGCATGCTGAACTTGAGCAGTATCACATACTGGTTTGGAAAACAACGTTCTAGATCTGGTCTCCAGGCATTTTCTTTTTCTTTCATTCTTTGGCACCAAAAACAGTGTTGAATACAACCCTTTCCCCAAATGGGAAGGAGGGACCGCTGCTATTACCCCCTGAGACAGCATGTGCTGTAGGACAGGAGGAAACAGAGGGGTTTGGTCTGGTGGATGTGGAATAATTTCATAGAAAGGAGGAACGTCTTCCCACTGCAGTCTGTATCATTGCTGTATCAGTTTTAGAACTCATTTGTCTGAAACAATCTGCTGCCAAAGAAAGAAACTGAGATTTAGACTTTCATGAAGAGACAGGGTGGGATGGGGGAACACAGCTCCTTATATAATCATTCTAACATGTATGACTGTTCTTTGTTCTGTTTTGGTTTCCTGCTTTTCTTTTGGAACTTCCCTGACATTGTTTTCCAAATGTATGCTTACCAGCATTTTGCTGAGATGGTTTATTTTATTTCCTGCCAAAACTGGATGATGGACGAGAAAATCCCTTAGAAATTTTGGAGAAGGAGGGATGATAAATTTGAGAAAGATCCTGTATCAGCGTACTTTTCTCATCATATTCTTGATAACCCAGATAGTCCAAAAATAAATCTCTATCCAAAGAATTTAACATGTCATTTTTACATTTTCTGGATTATGAGTTTATGAGAAAACATCCAGGCAAACCTCTCAGTACAGTAACACTGGCAACAGCTCTACATGTAGTATCTACAGAGTCATATGCACACTTTAAGCAGTGAGTAGTGACCTGAGAAACTGAAGAAACTAAACCACACAAAACAGATTTTTCCTCACACAAGGGAACTATCAATAAACCATTCCTCACACTTTCACATTTAGTCAGAATAAACTTCACCATGTGAACTCGACAATTTAAAAGTTGCAGAAGCATACACTTTTTCTCCCAAAAAAATATGGTTTGCCTTCCTTGTCAGAAGAAAAAAGGATTAGAATGAACAAAATGTTTGGAGGTAGTTGGATTAACTTAAGCTATAGCTGCTGGGTCAGGTATGGGATGAGTGTATAAAAATGTAAAAGAGTGATGAACTTTGTACATTCTAGCTGCTTTCTTAGGAGCACCAAGCTGACTGTCATGGAAAATTACAGGCAGTGACAAACACATCCTTCAATGCTGATAACACGGGGGTGGTGAAGGTTCTGGGCATTCCAGTTGTAACAGGACATTGCATTTTCTGAGGGCTCAATAAACCTCAGTTTTCCCCCACTGAAAATACTGGCACATTCTGTAAAATAGTCTCAGAGAAAGAGAATCACTCACAGGGAGATTCAGATACTATGCTCTCTTCTGAGTCTGAATCAAAAATATGAGGCGAAAAACCTGCATCTGTCCCACCATATCCCACTACAGATTCAATTTCTTGAATCTCTGCAGGAAAAGAGAAACCCCTTTTCCCTTTTTCTTTTACCAGAAACCAAGATATAAGAAGAGTCAATATTCTATACAAGAAATTTCTTTAATCTCTTCAGAAAAAGAGAAACCCCTTTTTATTTTATCAAAATCACCATATAAGGGTCAAAAGCCTGTACAAGATCCTATGCTAGATCTAATAAGTGACTACTGTCCAGTGGAATTGGTACAGGAGAAGGTAAATATTTATTTTTGACAGAAAAGCTGGGACAAACAGATTAATGGCAGCAACAGCTTTCCCAGGGATGGGCGAGGTGCTTTCCCCACCTCTTTTCCCAAGACTGAGAAGAGTGGCTCTTCTTTGCCCACTGAGGAGACTCCAAAAGCCACAGAAGATGTGGCTAACTCATGGTCTTTTGTGGCTGTATGTCCTACACCATAGGGATCTGTGTGTAAAAAAATGAGTGTTCTGAGGAACCAGCTTTGACCACAGCAGAGTCATCCACCTATTGTTGAGGCAAACTGCTAGTCTGCTGTCACAGTTAAAGCTGGTTAGTTGACCTTTTCTTTTTGTGGCTTAATCGGTCAAAAGTTGTAAAGCCATAAATGAAAGAAAATCCAAACACCTAGGACATTCTGATGAAGTCTGATAAACTTGGAAAATAAAAGTGCTCAATAAATGTGATAAATACATATATATATATATATATATATATATATATATATATATATATACATATTTGGTCTCTGTTGCTGTTTTGGTCCTAGGTGAATGGATAAAACTGAAATAGCACATCTTTAAGAAAAAGAGAAGCAAAAGGCTATCCTGGGATGGAAAAACTACCAAAAAATTGACTGAAGCAAAAACAAAGACATACACATTTATGAAGATGAGAACACTTAGCTGGTGCTGAGTGGATCGACCATTTCCAATGGTGGTCTATGAGATCTGAGGCTAGGTAGGGTGCACAGCACTTTGGGACTGAAAAGTTTAGCAGCTTGAGGCTGAGAGCACTAGCAAACATCTAGATCAGATCTGACAAGAGGCTCCAGTCCTTATAGTTGGACTGGACAAACAGATGAAATAGGATACAAATTTGTGAAATTTACAATTTTTACTAGAAAGAAAAGTGTTACACAGTTTATTAGACTGAAAAAGTATTAGCAAAAGTATTATACATGTGTAAGCATAAAACTCTGATAAACAGATTACTAAAATAATGTGTGTACATGGAGACAGAAAACAAGCACTCTGCAGAAATGCAAACTCTTTCGGGCAAAGTGTTAGAACCAGTAGTTTCAGCATGTAACTTAAAATATGCTATGGTAATTGGCAGCACCTTCTCAGAATCAAATTTGGGAATGAGGAGGAAAACAGTCCGCTATGCTGCCAGATACACAGACCCAGCAAAGAACGTAACTGGAATTAGAAACCTCAAAAGGCACTACAATTAAGGTCTGGTGGCTGGTTAACCGACAAAGCATCCTGCAAAAAAAAACAAAACTCCAGCTGGTAAACTAATGACAGGTGTCAGGACAGAAACTGACAAGAAAATAGCCTCAGATCAAAACAGACTAAGAAAGCACACTAGGGGTTAGGAGCGAACAAAGAAATTAGTGCAGAAATAGAAAGCAATTATCCATAGTCTGAGGCACCCTAAGAGAAGTGGGAATCAAAACAGACAGATGGCTCTTTTACTTACTAACTTGTTACTATATCATGTTTATATCATGCTATGCTCTCAGAATATGCAATTACCACTGGTATGTATGTAACTTGTTTTATATTTTTACACTTTCTCCATTGTTATATTTTACTTGTCTTGGAGCTTTTCTCCCCGGGTCTCGGCCGAAAACGGGCTCCTAGGCCAGTTGGACACTACGCGGTAAACAAATGTAAATAAATAAATAAAACAAATAACATTGAAGAAACAAAAACAAACTAGAACAGAGTCCTGAGCTTATCCCTGCTTTGGTAAGAGACTACAGACTCCATCTTATGCCAGGCTACTGAAGTGAGCACTACTTACCTGGATGACCTAGTGATATAAATTTAGTAAGGTCAAGAAGGAAGACAATTCACTGCACACAACTAGATGGAATACAGCTAGCACAGAGGGCAACAAATGAACAGAATCCCACATATCCATACTTTCAAATACAAAATGTCTTGCACTGCACAGACACTAAGGTAAGAGAACAGACAGTGAGCTAACTGTTGGTGTTAAAGCCTTTAAAAATACTAGCAATGATGATGGCACACAGCTAGAGTTTGGGTGATCACACATGGATGCATAAAACAAAATCCAGCATTTTAGCCAGATTTTATTGGCTTGGTATTATGAAGGAAAATAGAAAACTTATGTCTGGCTTGCCCAGATTGTCACTGACAGTATCAAGCCTAGGATTTGGGAACCTTTTGATATGATTATCTATAGCAGAAGTCTGACTTGAGTGAATAGCAATGGGTATTTCATGTACACTACTACACTGGTAATAACAGACTCTGCAATGTTTCCTGACACAACAGCCTTGTGAACAGGTAATGCCAAGTCAACAACTAAAGACCAAATATTACTATTCTCCATAGTTGAACTTCCCTAAGAGATTCTTATGGATCAAGGCAGCATGATCATGTCCAGAGAAATGCATGATCTCTGCCATATCTTTAAGGTAAAACAGCTAAGGACCACCGAATACCATCCCAAGAGATTGGGTTAGCTGAATATTTTAACAAAACTTTAAAGTCAATGTTACGGAAAGCCACTGAACTGGAAAGAAAAATTGGGATGAATTGCTTCTATAACTCCTCTCTATCATGATGGAAGTATCCAAACTCAGCTGGGTTTACTCTATTTGAACTGCTGTATGGCACACACACACACACACACACACACACACACACACACACACACACACACACACACACACACACACACACACACACACACACACACACACCTCTAAGGCTTGCAGGAGAAAATGAAGAGCTAAACTCCCCATTTTAAAGCATGACACAGCATTTTGCAAACTTTCAAGACAGGTTAAGGACAATAATGTGTGTTGTAAAAGATCATATGGAAGGGGCACTAAAAATAGAATAGAGAAAACATAACAAATACACAGCTTAAAGGGGATTTTTTTGTAGTGCTGATGCCCCTACCAAGTTCCCTGTAAAGCAGCAAAAAGCTTCTGAAATTATAATAAAGATAAAAGAAGTAAATTATGAAGCGAGGCAAGCTTGAAAAAGAAACGGCAAACTGATAGACCACATACATATTCTGAAGCCATAGAAAGAAACTGGGGTATCTGCAATATGTATATTTGCAAAACCTAAGGCCCCAAAACAATTTATTTATTTTATTTAATTACTTAATTTTGTTTTTATTTACTGGGTTTGTCTGACTGGGTTTAGTCAAAACACCCTTTTCAGGAGAGGCCTGGAGAGAAAAGCTCTAGCATATTACAAACATTTTTAGAAAGACATACAGCAATATACATGAACAGATATTAAGTAATACACATTAACAATTACATATACATTTGCTAGATGGCACAGTGGTGCAGCGGTTTGCCTTGTCACCTCACAGCAAGAGGTACTCCAGTTTGATTCTTGGCTGGGTGCCTTCTGTGCAGAGTTTGCATGTCCTCCCTGCGTTCATGTGGGTTTCCTCCTATGTTACAAAAAACATACGTCTGGAGCGTTCCTCCCTGGCCCTCTGCAGAAAATTGGCTCATTCCAAGTCAGACATTCCTGGTAAACAAATGTTAAATAAATAAATAAATTCATATGAAATAAAGGCAAATGTTACAATATAAAATACACTTACTAGTAGATGCTGAACATTTAGCATTCTAAGAGGTGTACTACTGGGTTTGTCAGAGACTAGATCACGAGATTAGTGCTTATAAATTCAAAGAAATGGAAGTGAGGAAAAAGAACTTGGTAGGGCAGGAATGTTAATATTGTAGTTAAGAGGTGGAATGTAAAGGCGATTAACAAATAATTATAGATATGCCTATCATAAGGTTTATATTAGAAGTATAAAAGTGGGAGGTGAAGTGTCACAAAACTATGTATATGGCTGGAAGTTGCTAGCAAACCTATTCAGGCATTGGTGAAGTCTGGTTGTGGGGACAGGATTTGGAATGTAGATAAATTCTTTGATGACTTGGCAAACTGAAGATAACAGTAGCATTTATCCTGGAGATATAAAGGAGCAGATCCATTCATTTGATAGCTGAAGTTTTAGCTGTAGTTTAAATGAGTTTGCTTTATGAATGGATTTCAGTGGTACAGGGTTGTGTTTCAATAGTTTAGCTACACTAATTGAATATAGTCAACTGAATTAACAGACGATTTGGTTATAGTGATTAGAGAGATTTCTCTCGACTGTAAAATTCTACTGGGGGAGTAGTGCTGTATTAAATTGTTAAGGGCTGGGTAATTTTCTGGCTTATAGAGAAGTCTATGTATTATAGTTAGCTGTGAAAGAGCTAGGTGATGTGATAGTTCTAGACAGTTTCTAGCAGTGGTGCATTTTATTGTAATAGTTTACTGCAAATTCAGCTATTTTATTATAACATTTCTCAAGTTGAGACAGTTGTGAGAACTGAAGGTTAATGAAGATGGGGCAGCAATGAGGAGAGACAGCAGTAAGAAAGTACAGGCTATATGTCTTCTGGCTATGTCAGCGATAGGTTTTTACTCTGCAAGGTGTACCTAGTTTTTGATGAGTTATTTTAACCACATGATACATGGTGGACGAATGTCAACTTTGCTAGGGTTTAGTAGTAGTTGTGAATTATTTAGACATGCTTCAATCAAAAAGGACTGTTGTGTAAGATCTTGGCATTTAGAGAGAGATTTGGCAATGTAGATTAGGGTCACATCACCAGCATATTGAACTAGGGTAGCATTTCTGTAACAGTGTAGAGGTTATTGATGAATATATTGAAAAGTACGGGGCCCAGTACAGATCCCTGCGGGACAATAATACTTATTGGCAAGAAGGTGGAGAAATCATTTCTCCATTTCACTGCTTGTACTCTGTTTGACAGGTAGCTAGTTGGTGAGTCCTAAGGATGAGAGTTTATGTAACAGTTTCTAGTGGAAGATAGGATAGAAACAATTTAATAAGTCTACGGAGATGGTGGAAACTAGACTTCTGGCATTTCTATGGGTGTTGACAGTATTAACAAAATTCAACAAAGCAGTAGTTGTGCTGTTATAGGGACAGAAGCCATGCTGGTTTGAAGACAGAAGTTGGTTATCTATTAGATGGTTTTGAAGTTTTGTGTGAATACATTTTTCTAATACTTTTGATACTGAGGAGATAAAATGGCAGTTGGCATATAGTCTGAATGATCTGTATTGATCCCATCCTTGTACAATTGAAAAATGAGTGCTATTGTTCCCATAGAAAGGGTACTTAATTTTCAGTTATGGATAGTTTTATCAGAACTGAAACTGGATATGCAATAGCTTCAGCTGCTGTTTTAAGATAGCCATGTAGACTGTCGAGCAGTTGAAATAGACTATATATTTTTTAGTTATTTTTGAGGGTATCTGTGGAGACTCTTTGGGAAAGATAAATATTAAAGGAGGTTATTTGATTATGTTGGGACACCATGACCCTAATTAGTTGCCTGGTTGGGTAATAGCTCTACTCTGTGTATAAAGTGGATAATGAATGGGTTGGCTATGATATAATTTTGTTTCTGTGGGCTTGGTGTTGACTGTGTAGCCTGTCCTGGGTCCAACAGTTTATTGACTGAGGCCCAGAACAGTTTTGGGGATATTAATGTGTATGTTTTGAGTAATGGGTTTTCTTGTCTTTGGTGATAAGTTGTTTTGTTAGATTTCTTAGATGCCTATATGCTAAAAAAGTAGAAGCCATTTTATTTTTTGTCCAGACCTTCTATGCCTTGTCTTTGTTTTGTGATTTCCTCATTTGCTAAGACTAGCCATGAGACAGGGCTGGCTTTAACTCTTTTAGTGGTGTTAGTGTTCTCAAAAGACCTAGAAAGATGTTATTGAACTCAAGAGACGGTATCAACTGTGGGGAGAGTCTTTAGAGACTCCCAGTTATAGAGATGTAGTAAGTTTTCATACCTGGCTGTAATGGAGTGCTTTGGGGCTGTTGCTTTGGTACCTTAGGCTGTCTAACAGAGTTTCATGGGATGATATTTTATTTGGAGAGAATCACATCCTGTCTATACTAGGATCCAAATGAGGGTTGACTGAATATCTGTGGCTTGGTTATATTTAATTGGTGTGGTTACAAGTTGGGCGAACTGTACAGATGTATATTACTGGTTGTATTATCAGACTGTCTGATATGCCAATCTATATTAACATCACCCAATATTTTGGATTTACAAGGAATTTTTAAGGAGGCCCAGCAGACAGTATCTTACAGTATTTTAGCATTGCTACCTGGGGATATATATATATATATATATATATATATATATATATATATATATATATATACACACACACACACCTATAATTGTGATTGTCGTGTGGATGCTTAGTTTTAGCATAGTTAGTAGGATTTCCAAGTTAGAGAAAGTTGGAAGGATGTGTGGGAAAGAGAAATACCTAGTATGTTTCTGTAGAAAACAGCGACACTGCCAGCTGTTTGTTGGCTCTACGTTGATAATGTTATAGCCCAATAGCACAATTTCTTCATTTTTGTTTCCAGGCAAAACCAGGATTCTGTGTCAAATAAGATGTCTTGAGTGTGCAGTGCTATCCATGCATGTACGTCAGGGAGTTTGTTGTAAATACTTTGTAAATTGGTATATATATATATATATATATATATATATATATATATATATATATATATATATAAAGGCCAGTGTGGGACTGTGAATGAGGTAGATGCGATAAAGGAGCTGATGGGGTGTGCTGTCTGGTGCCTGAATATGCAGAGCTGGATCTAGGTTTAGGTGAATGTCACTGTCAAGCTGTATGGTTACGGAGGTATAATAATACAGGTAAAGGCATATTTCCTTGGTTTTATGTTAAATACCCAAAATGTGAGTAAACAGCTATTGCTTTGGACTGTACCTGAACAATAGGCTATGCGACTGCTGATATAGACAGAATGTGATTGGGAGATAAGGTTCAGAAGTATTTTGCTTGGAGGGCACAATATAAGAGTTTTACTGGAATTGTGAGCGTAATGGATGTTGGTAAGTTGTTAAGTGTGTAATTAGGAGAAGAGGTACTACTATGAGGAAATGTAGGAGAAACATATTTCTGAAATGTAAGAAATGGAGACGTTTGAAGGATAGAGGATGATGACATAGGTAAGACAGGAAATAGGGAGGGTTTATTTGGGAAAAGTGGAAGTTGAAATGTAGACTCCATCCATCCATAACCCCTTTTCCCATTTTTCCACATTGAGTTAGGGTGTCACTTTAATAGTGACAATCATCTAGAGCCAGATGTAGAATAACAGATTGTATTTAGTCTGTAGGCTTGTGAGTCTTTAAAAGTGTACGTGTGGTTAATATGGACATGAATTAGGATGAATTTATGTGGTGAGGAGTATATTAACAGTGTACAACAGGTATAGGTAAGAAAGGGTTTTAAAGCAAAAAGTACTGAATTAATTGTGTACAGATGTAAAGAAAATGAGGACAGAGGGGTATAAGCACTGTAGAGATATAAAGGGAAGGTTGAGAGATATAGAGGAAGACATGAGAAATAAATATTAGTCTGACTGTAGTGTATTAGAGATGATGACAGGAACAAATGGAAGAAGGATTCCTGCTGAAGAATGACTAAGGGGTACTGTTGGGAAGTGTATGAAGTGCACTGCATTATGGGGGAAAGACTGTTAGGAATGATGCTAAATGTTAGAAAGGAAGTAGGGAATAGGTGACTAGAAACAGATGTGTTTCAATGATAGCAGTAAATTTGTTTGGGGAGGAATAGTGTGTGGGTGTCAGGAGTGAAGGGTGTATGTGGGCAGTATAATGGAAGAGTATGATGGAGTGGGCGGGAATTGGTGGTAGGGTATGGAAGCATTCCGGGCCTCTCACACTCAGGTCCTTTATGAAGGAAAGCAATCATTGTATATCTGTTGTACAGCAATTAGCAAAGTAACACAAAGCAGAAGAGGTTTTCTTTCATTTACTGAATGCAGATACCAAGAAGCCAAGGATACAAAGGTGTCAAGATAGATGTCGCACAAACATGAGGTCAATGAATTTAAACTGAGAAGCAGGGATACATTTTCAGAGCTGCCTGACAAGTTCAAATTAATACAGCACAAGAATGAAACCATGCCTAATGAGAAGTCAAGTATAGACACATAACAAATAAGCAAATCCAAATGTCAAACAATTAAAGGAGAAGTACAGAAAATACAATTGGGGAGGGTCACATCAGAATTCCATGATGAGTGAAATAATCACAATGCCTGATGGGTCTATCAGATTTTGTAATGACTTTAGAATACTAAACATCTTCACATGAACTCACATTCCATGCCCCAAGTGATGAGTGAAAAATTTATGCAAGCCTACATTTCCCTTCACTTTACACCTAATTTAATTTCTCCCAGAAGGAAAGGAGAAGCAAGAAATCTTTATTGTAACATGACCTTTTCCACTATACAGCCAAGGGATCTGGTCTCAGTCCAGAGGTTTACGGACAGGATACCCAGACCTCATCGATAATATTCAGCAGCCAGCTCTGTCATATACTCCAAAATGGAAAACTATCTCCCTAGGATGCAGGCCATTTTGAATAACTATGCCACTTTGGACTGACAGTAAGCCCAGCTAAGTGCAAGACAGGTATGAAAAAAGCCTGTAATTTAGGCTATGTAATATGCAGAGAATAGTAAAGTTTCAGTCTGAAATGGCAGATACAGTATAGAACTGGACCAGATCCATGAAAAAAGACAGGCTAAGGCTTTCCCAAACCTGGCAAACTACAGTTGAAAATTCATCCCTGACTTTGACTATCACCTGTCCCTTGAGCCCTCTTAGAATAGAGCCTGACTGAATATCTAATAAACTGATTCACTATTGAATAAGCATTTCAGAAAATGAAGGACATATGTTGCTCAGAACCTTTTAGCTGCAGACTTCTCAAACCATTTTTTTTCTTTACTGATGCCTCTGAGGTAGAAATCACGGCAGCCCTGTCACAAAATACAAAAGGGAATGAAATCTCAGTGTCTTACATTAGTAGTAAGCTTAGTAACACCGACTGGTGCTCCAGAGCAATTGAAAGAGAATGCTTAGCAATTAAACAGGCCCCCACAAAGCTAAGATAGTATTTGGTAGAAACAGCCTTTACCCTTGTTCATAAGTTCATAGACAATAGCTTAACTGCTCGTGTGGACTATTTTAAGCCTAGGCGAGTTCCCTCAAGAGTGAGGATCAAACCCTGGGCCTTGTGCCTGTGAGGAAAACACCTTAACAATTATGTGAACCCCCCCCCCCACACCCTACTCACAGACTATGTCCAACAGTAGTAGCTACACAGGCAGAATAATGTTAATTCTGAATTTGTTAAATTTAAATGACAGGGAGCAAAAACTTATTATACAATGACTGTCCATTAGTATTCAAAAGTAGTACGTTAATTGGTCAGCCCAACCAGTGTGTCTGTTGTAAATCCGAGCATATGCCAATGAAAAAGGTCCAGTCACCCAGACTTTCTTCTATTAATATATGCAATAAAAAACGTACTTTTCTTTCATTTTTTTTCTTTTTTAAAATAAACTCACAAAACTGGAGACCCAAACAAACGACAGAGATGGCACAGAGAAAACTAAAAGGATAGTCAGATACGTTATTCAAAATTAAAGAAATGTACCTGATTATCCTTTTTTTTTTCTTTTCTCCATTGCTTCCTTGATGCAGCACTGTTGTACTGCAAAAGCATGGGAATGCAAGTCCCATACGCATGTACAGTACATCAGCAACACCCCAGAGGATACCAAAGGAAAAGCAGAAGAGCACCACTGCACCGTTACACAAAGACATCATTTAAGAAAAGTAAGTTATTTTTTTTTAAAAAATGTCATTGTATAATAGCATTAACCGAGTCCTTGGTGTGGTATATTGAAGATTTACCCATGGTTGGCTTTGTGTAATCACTCGGGCTTCGCCATCATGATTACACCACACCAACCATGGGTAAATCTTCAATATACCAGACCCATGCCATTGGTTACTGCTATAAGATCACACATTGTCTGAGTGAGTTACTGCCAACTTAACACAGATGAGCTGCCCTTGTTATACAGGTTATGCACAATAGTTCAAATCAATAGTTCTTGTCTGAGTTGAATTCTCTGAGGCAAGGCTACAGAGGCTTTTCCTTTAAGGACAAGATAAACTGGCTGCCCAAGCTGAAAAGAAACCCTGTGGTGGAGCTAGCTGGAAGCAGTGTAAAAAAGGGTTACTGGCATTCCTGCTAGTAACAGAATATTTTATAGGGATGAAACAAGAGGCGTTTCAAGGGCTGGAAAGGAGCTGCAAGACATTCTTCAACCTGTACTACAAGAAGTGTTAGAACAGGTTTAGGAAACTGTTCTCTGATGTCAACAGAACAACTTCTGCTACGGGTGGAATGAACGCAGTAAATTCCATCCCATGCCTCTGAAGAAAAGCATTTGTTTTCTGCTACTCTTTGTAAAGAAACTGGAGTTTTAAAGGAAGGAAAGAAAGCAGTTGCACTTACCATTAACAGTTTGTTTGTGTCTTTCAGCTTTTCCCGGTTAGGGGTCGCCACAGCGGAACTCCAGTCCGCTAATGATTGGCAGCAGAGTTTTACGTCCTGGCTTGCTGGGCCTAACGCACAACCTTCAACGAAGGAACGCCTGTTCACGCATGTCGCCACACAGAAGACGCTCTAACTGAGAATCGAATGGGCAATGTCTAACTGTGAGGCGACAACGCTACCGCAGCACCACCACCGCAGTACACGTTCAAATTCTCACTGCTGCAGTAACCTTATGTTATTTGGGCCGTATCCTATCCAGGATACAACAAATGAACAAGTCTTTAAAAAGCTCTGGTTCTTACCCACATCTAAATGCTGACTGCTGACTGGTTAGCTCCTTGAAGGGAAATCAGCACACAGAGTGTAGACAAGTCCACAGCTTTCATACCCAAACAAAAGAAAAAGAAAGCTTATTCGTTCTGAAACCCTAAAAAGATGTAAACATATAACTTTTTACACCGCCTAGTACATATAGTAGATGGAGAATGGTGGATTGGTTTTGTTACAGAAGCGGTGAGGAATTTGAACACCTTTTGTTATGGTAAGTGCAACTTACACATCTGTACTATGTCCAGCATTCTCACAGCTACAGTAGTCTTAGGATAATTGAGTTGATTACCAACCTGGTATTAGGAAGGATAAGGGTCCAAGACCAAAGCTAGTCCTGGGCCTGGAGAAGGAATACAGTATGTAGTGCTTTGCAAAGTACAGTTGTGTAAAATCTTACCATAATGGTAGATGTCCTCCTCTTCACTGCTGCAGTATTCTTTACAATAGTGATCCCCTGCCAAGGGCGACCCAGTGTCCGGACAGTATACCAAAGCCTTATGGTTGCTTTAAGGTACACCAGACATCACACGTATGCTCCTTGTGTAGCATAGGGCATAAAGGTGACATCCAGCCATACCATCCTCAGAACTGAGAGCCCCAGAAGGAATATCAATCCAAAGAATAGAAAGGTAATCAGTACATCCAGATAATAATGGACCAGGGGGTTGCGGGAGGGAGTGAATATTGCAACAGTGAAGAGTACGACATCTACTATTATGGTAAGATTTTACACAACTGTACTATGTCCTTCCATTTCACTGCTGCAGTATTCATTACACTACAGAGAGTGCCAAAGCTCAGAAGAGAGGGAGGAGGAAGGACCAGCAGAGCCCTCTAGGAAGCCATGAAGGATGGCACTAGCAAAACCAGTTCTAGCTCCTGAAATTACATCCAACTTGTAATGCTTAGTAAATGTATGCACAGAAGTTTAGGTAGCTGCTTCAAGAATAGAGTTAGTATCTAAACCCATGAAAAAGCACCAGAAGAAGCCACAGCTCTAGTGGAATAAGCCTTAACAGAATATGAAAGGCTCTTACCATGAAAGGAATAACAAAAAGAAATAGCTTTAGAAATCCAAGAAGAAATAGTCTGCTTGGGCACCACTAATTCTAAGGACCTAGGATGAAAGGAAACAAAGAGTTGATCAGATTTTCTAATAGTCTTAGTTTTATCCAAATAAAATCTGAGTGGAGTATACACATCCCATGTGTGTAGCACCTTCTCACTGGCAGATTGCAGAGACGGGAAAAAAGTGGGCAAATGAATAGACTAATTAAGGGACAGCTCACTCACCACCCTGGGCATAAAAGAAGGATTAGTACACAAGGACAACCTGCCCTTAATGAAACACCAAAAAAGGAGGAAAGGCCATACTGGCTTGAAGCTCAGACACCCATCTGTCAGAAGTACGAGGTAACAAAAGAACAGTCTTCCAAGAGCAATGTTGTAAGGAAGCTGAAGCTGCAGGCTCAAAAGGAGCCTGAGTCAATTTTTCCCAAACAAAATTAAGATCCCAGAGAGGAGGAACAGGCTTCCTGGGAGGCCTAATATGAAGGATACCTTTAAGAAATTGTTAAGCTTCAAATCTAGAAGGTAAAGTAGGAGATAAAGGCAGACAAGCAAAGATAGCTGATAAGTGGGGGTTAACAGAAGAATAAGCCAAACCAGCATTCAGCAATTCACAAAGATAAGAGAAAACCAAAGGAACATCTACCAAAAGTGGATCCAGGTTATGAGAAAGACACCAAACTGAAAGCATCTTCTATTTGGATAAGTAGGATTTCCTAGTATTGTGTTTCCTGGCCACTTGCAGGACTATAAGCACGTCCTCAGAAAGAAGATGTCTATGTGGAATCAAAATCCTGTCCTCACAGTGTCAGTTGAGTGGACAAGTGAGGATGGATGAGAGATCCCTTGTCTTGTGTAAGTAGGTCCACCCTGTGAGGTAATGTGTGATGATTGCCCTTGGCTAAATGCAGAAGAAGAAGGAACCAATGCTCTCTCGGCCAAAAGGGAGCCACCAACAAGATTTTGGGAGCATCCTGTTGAATTTTGAAAAGGACTTTTGGAATGAGGGGAAGAGGAGGGGAAAGCATTAAACAGAGATCCCGTTCCAAGAAAAAGATAGCGTGGCCACCTTCCAAACCAGAGGACCTAGGACTCTGACACAAAAAAGAGGACACTGGTCAGAAGGGAGGCAAAAAGATCTATTTGAGGAGTGCCCCATTGGTAGATAATGTCCAGAAACACATCTTTGTGAAGCATCCATTCATGGGATTGGGATAAAGGACCTGCTCAGAGTATCTTCCTCAATCTTTAGACCTGAGAGAATGTAAACTGCCTGAAGATTCACTTGATACTGCATAGCAAGTCCCCACACTAGGAGTGCCAACCAGCAAAGAAGATAATATTGTGTCCCCCCCGGTTGTTTACATACCACATCATTGCGGTATTGTCTGTAAATACGTTGAGAGGTCCCAAGAAAAAGACAATATGAAAGCCTGAAGAACCAGCAGAAGACCTCGCATCTCTTTGACACTAATGTGCTCTTTCTGTTGATGAGGCAAAACCAAACATCCTGAACCTTTAGGGAGCCAAATGCTGCTCCCCATCCCATGTCTGAAGTGTTTGTGAACAGCTCCTGAGATTGAAGAAGGCAATGAAAAGGGAGCCCTGGATTTACAACTGCTGAATGCATCACTAAAGTTCCTTAGTCAGACAAGGCAGAAGAGGAACTAGAAATTTGAGTGGATATGCATATTAAAGCCAAACTGACTTCAGAAACCACTGAAACTTTCTCATGTGTAGTTTGGCCAGAGGGAGCAAAAGAATGGTGGAGGCCATGAACCCCAGAGCTCTCAGAAATTCCCCTGGCTATTACAGGCCAGAGGAAGAAGAGTGTGAAAAAAAGGAAAGTAGAATTAAAGCCTTGGGGGGAGGCAGGGATGCCAGCATAGGCACATTCTGGACAGGGGAGATAACATTCTGGACTAGGTTCTCACCAACATGAGTGACCACTGCACCACTCCCATAGTATGCCCTTCCCTGGTTAGATCAGATCATTAGACTGTCTCATTCGAAGTTTCTATCCAACCCAACCCCCCCCCCCCCAGTTGAAATCAAGCTAATAAACTTTTCAAAAGCTGACTACAACCTCCTAAGGGAGGGTATCTGTAGCTTCACACCACCCCCCTCAGAGGATGCAGACAACTATGCTGAACAGTATGCCAATGCAGTTTACAAGCACCTGTACAACTGCATGGACTCAGCCATACCCAATAAAACTATAACCTGCTCCTCAAGGAAACACAAACCTGTTTGGTGGACATCCTCTATAAACAAGCTTTACAACAAAAGTAAGAAACTGTTGTCCAAGGTTAAAAGGGAACAAATTCCAAATTAGAAAAACTCCGTCATTAGCCTCAACAGGCAAATTAGATCACTAGTGAAAATCTCCAAGGCCAATTATGAATCGAACGTAGCCTCCATAACAAAGGGAAATCATAAAGTCTTCTTCAATTATGTCAGGAACCTCCATGGCAAAGCCCAGGTTTGTTCCGAATTAGTACTTAACAGTATCACTTACACTAATCTTGTTGACTTAGCCAACCTGCTAGCAGATAGGTTCAGCACAAACATCACTCCCAACCCCACCAAAGACCCTTTTGACATCCCCAATACATGTCCCACACCTCACATCTCCATAGATCAAGTGTTACCGGCCCTATCCAAGGCAAAAAACACAGCTTCCATGGGACCTGATAGTATCCCAGGATGTATTCTGCACCATCTCCAGCAACAACTGGCTTCGCCATTAAGCACCCTATCAACTACAGCATAAGTACTGGCTTCATTCCTGCAGAGTGGAGGACCGCCATCGTCATCCCCTTGGACAAAGGTGGTGCCACCACTGACCCTGGAAACTATCGCCCCATTAGCTTGACAAGTCTGATCTGTAAACCATGGAGCATATTATTACGGATCTCATAAACAAGGTCATAGGCAATCTCCAAGTACTTGACCCCACCCAATTCGGATTCATCAAGGGAAGATCTTGCCTGTTGAACCTGGCTGACTTCTTTGAGACTGTCACCAAAGCCCTGGATGAAGGCAAGTCAGTACATACAGCTTACCTTGACTTGGCCAAGGCATTTGACACAATACCAAACTCGGGCATCATCGAAAAGCTAACACAACTTGGCATAAATCTCTATCTTATCAGGTGGATGGCCAACTAGCTCAATGACAGGACTCTCAAAGTCAAAACAGGCACCTCCACCTCTGATAACAGACCTGTCACTAGTGGAGTTCCCCAGGGATATATCCTGATACCCCTACTGTTTGGCATCTATTTCTAGGAGGTACAGGCAAAGACAAAAGGCCTTTGGCTGACCAAGTTTGCTGACGACTGTAAGCTGAGTGCTGTCATTGACTCCTCAAACGATGTTGACATACTGCAAGAGGGTCTCACAGCAACTAATGACTGCTGCCAAAGTCATGGCCTCAAGCTAAATGCCAAAAAAAGTGTGATCATACCATTCTGCAAAAACATGACCCTTACTGATTACCACATGAACAGCAACCCCCCCTAAGCACACAACCTGTGGTAAGAGACCTGGGCACTCAGGTTGATAACAACCTCACATTTGACCATAATTTAGCGGCAGTGGTCAAAAAAGCCTTTTACTCAGTTCATCTCATAAGTAAAGGGATTTCATCCAGAAAAAGGAGGTTATTACCTCTCTATACTCCTCACTCATTAGACCAATAATTGAGTATAATGCCCCATTTGGGATGTAACTCTACAAACATCTGCACCAACTGGAAAGGCCAATGAAATACCTCACAAAGAGAATCCATGGCCTCCAACACCTGTCCTGTGCAGACAGGCTCAAATCACTATAACTCTACTTGATATCGTACAGATTGCTCAGGGGTGATCTCTGTCTCGCCTATAAGGCAATCTTGGGCCCTGCCGTACTAGAGATGCTCCATATCCATGAGTTTAACTCCTCACACACTACCCACTCAAAAAGCCTGAACCTAATATGTGACATTAACAAAACCTGCTGGAGAGACAGGTTTGTCTCCCAGAGGCTGCCCCATCTTTGGAATAGACTTCCCATACATGTTAAACAGAGCACCTCTCTGACCCTCTTCAAGTACAACCTTGATGAATGGATGGGAAACCACAAATTTGTCCCAGGGGTTCTACCTGTGTCCCTCAGTGACAGGGGCAACAGCTGCAGACTGAGGTTTCTTTTTTGGGATAAATTCTTGGCTAGGCTTGTAAGGGTCCCAGGGCCATTAGCCTAGTAACCTCCTATGATCCTATGATACTATGGATCCTGCACCCCAGAAAAACATGGTCCTGAAAAGGAGTCAATTTACTGTGAATCCCAGGCTTTGCACAAGGGAAGTGGCAAAAATGAAGATTTTCCAACAAGATCACTAAAGTGGATGTCTGAAACAGGAGGTTGTCCAAGTAAGGAAATATCTGGATGCCCTGAAGCCTGCAAAAAGCAATCACAGGAACAAGAACAAGGCATTTGGTAAATACCCTTGGGGCAGTAGAAAGCCAAAGGGCAAAGCAGAGAATTAAAAATGCCAGGAAGCAACAAAGAAATGTAAAACCTTGATGAAAAGGAGATGAATAGGGATATGGAGATAGGCATCATTGTGATCCAGAGACACCATATAAGCCTGAGGAAGCAAAAAAGGAAACAAAGTCTGAAGGGACAACATTTGAAAAAAAGGGCACCTTCAGAAAAGTGTTTAGATGAAAAAGGTCTAGAACTGGTCTCCATATACCCTCTTTCCTGGGCACTAGAAACATCCTGGAGTAAAACCACCTGCCCCTTTGGGACACCCCCGGAATAGTACCCTGAATCCAAAGATCTTGAAGCACCCTGGAAAGAAGGACAGCTATTCCTGAGGGGGGCTGGGGAATTCCCATAAAAGTGGGAAAAAATTCCAGATCATAAAATACTCCTGGCAGATAATGGATAGAACCCAGGAATTGTGCGTAATCTTTAGCCAAAGAGAAAGAGGAAAGTGGTTGGGAAGAAGAGGATAGTCAGACAGCACCTGGTTTATCTGGAAAAGGAGACTTTTGAGGCACAGAAGTCTGAGTAGCCTTGGCAGGAGGTGCCTGCTTGCCACCCTTTTTATCCTTAAAAGGAGGGTGAGATTGCCTGCAACAAAGGATGGCTTATCGGGTAATTTCTCTGAAATTTAGGCAAAGGAGAAACAAACACATGTTTAAGTTCCTGTAAAGCTTCACCCTTATCCTGACGGGAATTAAACAAATCAGCAGCAGCTTTGCCAAACAAGTGTTTATTATCTAGATGAGCATCTGTCAACTTAGCGTTAATATCATTAGGCAAAGGTTGAAGCCGAAGCCAAGAATATCTCATCACTGACCCAAAAGCAGCAGCCTTAGAGGAAGCATCTGCTGCATCATAACCACACTTGACAGAATGATGAGCCACCTGTGAGAAAGTCCCTAAAAAGGAAAGGGCAGAAGTTTTACCTTCAGAGTCTGGAAGATCAGAAATCACCTAACAGACCAGGGAAAACAGAGCTAACAAGTACCTGAACATATGGGTCTGATAAGTAACAGCCTTACAAGCCAAGGTAGTAGAGGTACAGACCTTCTTTCCTATCCTTTCCATGTCTCTGCTATCTTTATCAGAAGGCAGTAACCTAGGAGAAGAAAGCAACTGAGAAGGTTTGTCAGAAGCTACTGACACCACCGAGAGGTCAGCAGGACACTTCTACAAGCATTTTCAGTCCTCAGGCACCCTATAGAACCTGTTAGGTTTCTTGACGCAGGGGGCTGAGAATCTGAAGCCTTACAGGCATTAGAAAAGGCATCCAACAAAGCAGCTAAAAACAGGAGGGGCAGCAGAAGGTCTGGGAGAATCCATCTGCAGGAGCTCATAATTCCTTTTTTGCATCTTAGAAACTTGAGCACAATCCCATTTAAAGAACTCCATCATCCTAGAGATAGTGTCCCCATAGATTCCTCTTCCTGTGATCCATAATCCAAAGAGAGAATATAGGAGGAGTAAGCAAGGGATTCCACATCTGAATCTGCCTCCTTCTCAGAGGAATCCTGTTCTCTGGGTCTCATAAGGGGGGTAAAACACTAAGGGAGCGCTGCAACAGAAACTCCCTGTGGATATTTTAAAGCCATCGAAGCACTGAACAATCCCTGAGTGAAGGACTGCCATTCACTCTGTGGATCCTTAGGAGCTGAGGAAATATGTTTAATTTTCTGCTTTTTCTTTAAGGGGACATCTGCCTTAAAATATTTGGAAGGCTCCAACCCCGGACAACATTCAATAACTGTAGTAGGGACTTCTGCTCTGAGTAAAATTTGGGGAAGAAGACTCCTAGACCCCTCAGAGATAATCATCTGTGGTTTCCCCTGAATGTTTGAAGCGGACATCTGCAATACCTCCTCAGACATGCCTAAGGTCAGATCCCTGTTGGTCTATAACTCAGTCACTGCAGAAGAATTCAACGATGAAGCTAGGCGAAACTCCGAGCTATCACTCGACTCATAATGGACGTCCGGAGAAGACTGTACAGCAGAACATTCCAGCCTAGGTTTCCTGTCATTCTTCTTCCTAGATGTCTGTCCTTTGGAGTGGGAAGTCCCCTCCATTGTGTCCTTAGCAAGAAGCTCAAGACATTGATTCTCAAGATAAAGGACCAAAGAAGAAAGCCTAGTATGAAGGGTCTTGTGATCAAAGGCCTGACAGAACAGGACGTATGGTCATATAAAGCACCAAGGCAAAACAGACACTGTTCGTGATGGTCTTTATGGGGAATCTGTCTCCCACACTGGCATTTACCATTCTTGGATTACATGAAATCCCACAAGAAACAATATAAGAAAAAAAAGATAAGACAACAAAACCCCAATGGGGCACTTACCTGTTAACAACTTTGTGAACCAGCAACAGAATGTGCATTCAGACTGACGATCAAAAGATGGCATTTGGACTGGCGGCACAGATGTTCTGAGAATGGTACAGCCAGACATTGCCTTTATGACCTATGCTTTGCAAGAAACATATGTGTGACATACAGCATACCTTAAAGCAACCTAAAGGCTTTGCTATACTGGCCGATTGTCAGGCTGCCATTGGCAGGGATCCATAGTGTAATGAATACTGCAACAGTGAAATGGAAGGGCATCAGCATTTACACAGGACCATACAAATGCATCTAGAATGTGTCTAGAGTCTACCCCTTTCCAATATGCCATCAAAGAAAACAAGGCTCCATAGAATATGCCTTAATCCTGCCTGGAAATATTTAACCATGGTGGAAAAACAAGAAAAGATATAGTAAGGTACAGCCAACTGAAAATGTCTGAACTGACACAAGTTGTCCTTCACCAGTCCTATATTATGGATTCCACAGCATACAGCTTTCCTAAAAGATTTAGAACTGACAATATAATACCAGAGTTATAAAAGCATGACCAGAGTATATAGAATCTATTTCTCTATCATTCAGTTTCTTAAAGAAATGAAAGAGATAGATGGCTAGACTCAAGGCACTTGGAAAGTAGGGATTTTTTTCCCACCAGATAACTCTATATGCATAGGAAAACAAAAGGGATAACCCAAAATCACATCCTGGATACTCTTGCAGATGTCACAGCAGTAAACCAGTTAGTGTACCAAAATAATGAACCAAAAACAGAATAGCTGATTCAGAGGTAGACAGAAATAAATTTTCGTGAAAAAGTAATGGTCCCAATTAAGTGTCACCTGAATAATAGGTGAGCTTCCATATCAACATGAAAATCTCTTTGTAGAACAACTTAGGCAAAGTCTAAAATGAAGAGGAGAATCCACGGACAGTCATGTTGAAATGGCTGATAAATACCCCTTACCAAAGGGGTACACAGGCCATAGAATACTAGCTCACACTAATTTTTGAGAACCAGATGTAATAATCCTGGATATGGCCCCAGTTATAGGTTAGGCACCAACTAGATAACAGTCTCCAAAAGATTTCTTAGTAGTAGGTGCCTAAAATGTATTAGAACTGAATCATCCAGGCAGACAAATTAATTTGTTTGGGACTGGGCTGTACCAAGCCTTGTGTGGGTATATCCAATCTGTAAGGAAGTTTTTGGTAATTGCCCTTGGCCAATTCCACAAGAATGGAGAACCAATTTTGCCTAGAATCACCACAATATTTTTTGGAGAGTCCTCCTGAATCTTCAGAATGATCCTAGATATCAGTGGTAAGGGTAAAAATGCATATAGGAGAATTCCCAACTACTGGAATGAAAATACATCTGTTTTACAGGCTTACCAGCAAGGAGTCCTGGTGCAGAATTTACTTAATTGTTTGTTTTGAAAGTAGGCAACCATATCTATTTAAGGTGTACCCCACAAATGGATTAATTCCTGAAAGTCCCCCACCCCATTCAGTTTACATCTGTGATGGTCTGCCCTGGTCCTGCTCAGCCTGTCTGCCACTACATTTTGTTCTGATGGTATGCAAGCTGTTTGAGGAGGGATTTTACAATGCTGTACAATTAACTCCCATGCCATTATAGCCAATATGTACAGGGGTAGGACCTGATGCCCTCCTGTTTATGTACTACATCACTGCGGTATTGCATGTAATCATCTGTAATGGTCCTGGGGACCACAGGCCATGAAGAGATTCTACAGCATAGCTCACAGCCATGGGCACCCGCAGGCAGGTTGCACGCCCCTGAATTTTTACTTCAAAAAAAATTGTTGCAACATAATATCATTACAATAATCAATACAGATTTTAAATCACTAAGACAAGCAACATGATTTATAATGTAAACAGTGTCCCTTTCAGATTTAATCCATTCATGAAAGCTAAGGAAAGAATTAGAAGAAATGCCAATGCTCCTCCCAGTACTGGATCCCAGGGCAGTGTCGTCACCCACACTATACCCCTTCGGCAGGAAGAAGGCTGGATTACAGTCGCTCGACAGCATGGGTCGCTTAAATTTATGACTGGTGCTAGTAACCATTAGTCAGTAAGGAGGTGGTGTCAGGCTTTTTGTGTGTTCTGCAACCGCTACTGTGGCTCAAGTATGAAGTGAGTTGAAACAGTACGTATTGGATGTTAAATATGTCAGTCATTACAGGACCATGAAGGATTTGTAAAATTATCTTAAGGTTTTAACCACCTTATCGATAAATCTACCCCCCCTGTTGGACACACTATCTCGGAAGGTAACATTGCCCAGGTTCGGAAGAGGCATGGATGAAGAACAAGGGGAACAAATGAGACCCTTGTTAACCACAGCAAAATAAATAATTTGTTTAAATGTGAGCTAAGTAGCCCTTGTCATCACACGTTGCTTTTTCAAAAGGGCTTGTAGTATCTTTAGTGGCTAGGTTCTTGACCTTTGCAAAGGCCCAGCAATAGTTAGGTGCAGGTGAGACCTGAAACATATACTTAACCCTGGATATACATCTGACTTTATTGGCCATTGATTAATAGAATATGACAGTACAAAACACAAAAACTAGAGGGGCAGATGCTCCTCTAGTTGGCCAAAGTAAGCCAGCTGACCTTTCTTTTCACCATGGACTCTGTCATGCCATTCCCTGATCTTGTGCCTTTGAACTCTAAGTTAGAAAGACGATCTTTGAGCTGAGGATGAAAAAAAAAACAGCTTCTGCTTTAAACCTAGCAAACTACTTGCTACAAATATATATTGGAAAAACAGTTTGCTACACTGACAATATCACCCACATTGTGCTTCAGCCTGAACGCAATTACAGTATTGGTATACATTTCTAAATACTGATACTGTAGTGAAGTCCCACTGACAACATTAGATAGTGCTCCCTAACACTTTGTGCCTAGGACAACTGCCCCCTTCAACTTGCCCTAGCTATACATCCATTGTCCTGATACTTCCAATGCCCTAAACTGGATTTCATAACTTGACTGCTAAGACCACTAAAGCCATATACCCAGAAGGGCTGTGTGTGATGACTGTGGCTTTAGGTCTGCCACTGATATGGGTTCCCTATAGATGGTTGTGCACCTTGGGTTGGCCAGAATACTTAGGGTGGTAGAGAGGTAGGATGACTGGTTGATAGAAGAAGTTTTGTTGGGCTTGTTTAAAAAATTAAGAGAATAGTCTTTAGTTTCATCGTATTCAAATTTAACTTTGACAAATGGATGATAAAGTGCAAATATATGCTGGCATAACATCCTGTCCTTTATAAATGGGAAAAGGGGGACTCGCATGTACCAGATGAACTGTAGTGGCTAGGCTTAAAAGGACTTGAATAGTCTATGGCCTAGAAGCAATCTCTAAATCTAGGTATCTATGACAGATTTGTTTCATCTTTGATAATTGCAGTGTGGGCATATAATGACAGAAGGCCCAACTGACTACTAATTACTACCGCTTTCTGGTACTCTTTCTTTTACTGTTTTTTAATACTTTAGATATGTCCCCAAACCTCTCTCCCAGGCTAGAGATCGTTGCAGGCTCACTGCGTTCGATTTCAATTAACCCCTGTTTAAGATTAATTATAAACCCACATCTGTATTAACATAGACAAGTTCTTTTACTACACCAGAGGAATGTCTAGCTGCTCTACCTCCCCACCCCCACCCCAATATTATTTGGTTTTAAGGCAAAAAGCAATTATGTTTTGGATCTGTGAATGCTTAATAAAGAGACTTCAAAAATTCAGCCTCATTTGCTAGTACTATTTGAAAATGATGATGTCTATAAAATGGGCCAGAGTAAGAAGGATTTTTTTTCTACATCTGTGTTCCAATGATGTAAGAGCTGATTAAAGGGTGCAGGTATTATGTCTATATCTATGATTTGGGGGTTGTCCCTCCTACAAAAAATAAATAAATTAAATGGAGTGCCACAGTTTTAGTTTACAACAGAAACTGCATTTGCTTTTAATATATTTCTTCTTAGCTAATGTGGAGCTATCAGAAATCTGAGACCAGATAATGCAATTCCTACCATTTCAAAACAAACCATTTTCCAACACAGAGAAGTGAATTCTAAGTCTCTTTGTTAAAACGTTTGAAGGGTTTTGTAGAGAGACTTCCCTTGCACTCCACCCCACTACTTATGTATACTAACTCAGAGATTACTGTGCTTTGGGCACCACATTGCCATTCAGGCTTCATGAATGCACTCCAGTATCCTACCATTATAATAATTAAATGTACGAAAACACATCTGTTTGCACAGCATTAATTACATTTTCACAGCTGCAGCTTGGCACTCAACAAACATTACAACTACCCCCTTAAACCGCCACATTTGTTATAACAACTTATACGACGACCCATTTGCCATTACTTGAACAAATTTCAGAATCATTGCTGTGTTCGTTTATACCATAATTATACATTTTAGAAAGCTATATTTTGTCATTAGTCTTCCCATTTAATGCCAAATGAGTATGAAGACTTGGAAAGACGAGTTACTGCAGCTGGCAGATGTTATTGCTCCTGTCAACAATGAGAAGAGATGAGAAGATATGTCAACAGTGATGATGCTACGGAAGTCAGAGACAAATGGTGCTAAGAAAGCAGTGCAGCAGCAGATGAAGGTGAGGGTTGGGATTCTGAATAGTTAATTGGGCAGGATTCACGATGGCTTGCACGGAGTCTAGGAGTAGTGTAAGACTCCATGCAGCCATCGCGATCCAGGAACAGCCAGATTGTGCGTGTAAGAGAGCACCTAAAACGGCTCTTACACAGGCAGGGCGTGGATATGCTAATTACCTCACTTGCAGCCGAAAGGCATACAAATGAGGTTAATTCGCGATCCAGGAAGCAGAAACCTGCCCGTGTAAGAGCCGTGTTATCTGCAGAAATGTACTCAGTTGATAAATGAGTACCATTCTGCAAATAACACAATGGAGCCATGTCAGCTCCAAATAAAGGTTGCAAATGTTGCAGGCAGCATGCCAATGGCCAAATATGTGGCCACTGGCAACGTACCCTGATGCAAACATGAAATAAAAATAATTGTTTTTTTTCGGCGATTGCCGATGTTTAAACGTAGCGCAGTGTCGTGCAAACAGGCTGCGCTAAAAAAAAACAAAAAATAAAAATATTAAACCCACAAATGTGGGTTAATGCAAAGCATGAGTATACAATGGAAGGGAATAGCAGGGTAAAACAACATGGCCACTGAGTAGGGGTTGCTAAGGGGGGAAGTGGAGTGTAAGACATGTAACTAAGCATTAGTAGGCAATCCTATGTAAATGAGTGGTAGGATAGTGAATCGCTCTGTTACACAGAAAATGAGCACAATCCGTGCAGTGTAGGAGTAGTATAAGGGGGAGTAACAGAGTAGGAGATAGGTGACATCACAGGGGGGAATGTATGAAAGGAATGCAGCTCATTGGAGCACAGTGTCATGTGAAAGCTGTCAGTCAGACATCATGGAAAGAGGAGTGTCAACAAGTAGGCATGGGAATGCCAAGAAATGGAAGGTGTACACGATGGATAACACCAAAGTTTCTTGCAGGGTGTGCAGGAGCGCATGTGCGCGCTGGTATGCACGAGTAAGACCGAATGCGCGCGTGTAAGCATGAGTGCGTGCGTTTAAGGCAGAATACGCATGTAAGAGCCTGTGTAAACACCTGTATGCTTGTTTGCGCTGGTGTGCGCACGTTTTAACCCGAATAAGCAGATTCTAGTCCGTCTAAGCATGTGTGCGTGCGTGTTAGCCACTGTGAGCGTGTTTTTGCTGGTATGCACATTGCTCCCCCCTGAGGAAACAGAAGGGAAAAAGGAAGCATGGGAAATAGTAGGAAGCTAGCAGAAATTACTGGCACAGCTCGCAGGTGAAAACAATCAGAAGCAGGCAATTACAAAGGCAGAAAAGTAGCCCAGCCCAGCACTTAAAACACTGCAAACAACAGTGCAGAATGTTTCTCTCAAGAGACACTGCAACAGAGGAGTAAGCTACTAGAAGTGAATACTGAAAAAGCTTCACTCAGACCAAAAATGCTAGGGGTTGCCATAGCTGTTATAAGGAGACATATGCAACTTGCTAAGGGTGATGACTATGCAAATGCTGCCAGACAACCCACAGTGAGGAGATGGAGAAGAGTGTACAGGCCCAGGGTCACCTACCAGGGGTTACATGAGCTGGAGATAGTGGAGCGCTATAGAGTGGACAGAGACCTCCTGCAGCAAATTGTTGAGCTGTGCAGGCCACGCCTCACACACAGAACCAACAGAGGGGAACCCATCCCAGTGGAAACCAAGGTATGTGTTGGCCTAGGAATACTAGCAACAGGTACCTTCCAGAGACCAACTGGTGATATGATGGCGATATCACAGGCATCAGCATCCAGGGTACTGCACCAGTTCCTGGACGCCATGTCAGCACATGTCGGTGAGCATGTATATTTCCCCAATTCCTGTGAGGTATTGGCCAGCAATATGCATCTCTTCCAGCAAATAGCGGAATACCCTGAGGTAGTGGGTGCAATAGACTGCACGCATATACGCATCAAAGCACCAGCCGGTGAGCAGGGTAGGGCCTACATTAACCGCAAGGGCTTCCCCTCCATCAACTGCCAGGCCGTGTGTGATGCCCAGGGCATAATAATGAATGTGTGTGCTGGCTGCCCTGGAAGCTACCGCGATTCACATATCTGGCATCTGACGCAGCTGTACCAGACATTTGCCAATGGGGACATCCCACATGGTCACTTAGTGGGGGATGCTGGCTATGCACTGGAGCCATGGCTGATGACACCCATCAGAAATGCACACACACCTGAACAAGAACGCCATAATGAGGCACACGCACAAACACGAAATGTAATTGAGTGTGTGTTTGGGCTGCTCAAGTCACGGTTCCGGTGCCTGGACACATCTGGTGGAGCCTTGCAGTACTCACCAACTACATGTACCCAAATTGTCATGGTATGTGCTATGCTACATAATATGATTCTGCGAAAACAGCTGCAGCAGGACCAGCATAGTGCTGGGCCAAACAGCCCCCCACCATTGCCAAGCCACTCACAGGCAGAGCGTGACTCGGAGGAGGAACAACCTGAGCCTGCCCCAGTAGGCAGAAGGAGGCATGCCCAGTATGCCTTGGCCTTGGCAATGCGGCAACGCATAGCACATACACTGGCTCAGTAGGAACCCAGGAAATTATACCTCTCTCTGACTCACACATATAGTAAAAGGGATGCCTAAGTTGACACAACCTGCTATCAAACATGTACAGGGAGTGTAGTATGTACATCCAACATAGACAGCCCTGCAGCACCACCTGAGGCATGATTGCCATGTGTTAAGCAATGCAACACCATGTAGTATATGCAAACATGATGACCCTGACTAACATCCTACCCTCACCAAGCATGATGCCACAATATGAAGACGAGATGATCAATTACAATAATTGGCTTAAATATTGCCATTAGTCAAAGGGGATCCAATGCGTGCCAGCCTGGGATGACATGCTGAGCAAGGCACGATGCTCCACCTCCATAGGTATCACAAGGGATAAGAATCTAGATGTAATGCTACCCAATGCCAGATGTCCAAACTGAAAGATGCATGCAGTCTAAACTCCCCTCAGCATGGAGAATGTTGATATCTGTCCTGTAACAGAAAACTGGGTTAAGGCTCACAAGAGCACCCTAACACTACCAGGTTACACCTCATACAGTGCTTTACAGCCCCAAAACATGGAACAAACTACAAAAGGAGGGTGAGTAGCAATAATTGTCAAGGATAACCACACCCCCATGTTGGTACCACAACAAGAAGCAGCATGGATTATCCATGCTCAAGTAACAGTGGCCAAGACTGCCTGCCAGTTTGTAGCCTGCTACAGACTACCCTCCTAATGCCAGGAACTGCACTTGGCCTACGTTGGAACACATGGAAATATCAAGCTCTCCAAACAACATTATATTGGGTGACTGAAAATACTCAAACATAGACTGGGAGCATTATCCCAGCACCAACACCCTAGGTCAAAGGTTCCCAGAATCCATAAACCAACATGCTCAGGAGCAATGTACCACTCCCACAAGAGGGGTAAGCATACTGGATGTGATAATCAGCAACATGGGTACTCTATGGCCAGATGAGAAGTGTATTCCTCACTGGTAAGATCAGACCATAGAGTAATCACACTGGATATTCACAGCGGGACCACAGTCCCTGTCCAGAAAACCACAGTGAAAAACATGTGTAAAGGAAATGTTGCATTCCTCCAAACTGATGTGGAATCCATTAAAGGCCCTGTGCCTGTGGAAAATATGGGCCACACCTCAGAACCCTTTATAAATGCATTCTATGAACACAGTCAGGAATGCATGGATTATGCAATCCCAAATAAAACCAAGGCCCAATACCATACACACAGGCATCTGGCATGGTGGACCACAGCCATTACCAAACCATGCAAGAGAATGAGGAAGTCACCACATAATAGAGCAAACCCAAAAAGGGAAGTAATCTCTGATCAGTATTATGGCAATAAAATATGGCCAGTCATAAAATCCCCTAAGGCCAGCTACAACAAGTTGAATCTGTGAATCTTGGCCAATGTTACACCTGCCCCATGTACACAGACAACCCCCTCCACCCCCCAAGAAATTCAAATATATGTGACAGATGCAAGCACGTCTCCAAACTGGAGGCTGAGCTCACTCAACTCAGTACTGTCTAAACTAGTCAGGAGGAGAAGGTAACCACACACACCACAAACCCACTCACATAGACCTATCACAACTGCAAACCAAATACATAAACACACAAAAACATTCCTGGAGGCTATAATTAAAAACCACCAAATCAACAGAGGCCTCCAAAGCAGACACCCAAGCAACCACTACCCCCAAACATAGCACATGCAACACATAGTACACAAAGTCGGTGTGCCAAACAGTCACAGCCCGTAAGGACAAACAACATGCCTGATACACTTGTAATAGGTGGCTTCATAGGCAGACACACTGATTTACCGCTCACCAGACTGAACAAGGAAAAGGGTACAGTAAGCTGCCTGTAGGCTGCTACAATCTGCCACATAACACAATCATGCAGGTCACTCCAAAGCAAGTACAAATATGACTCAGTCATTGTCCATGCTGGTGTGAATGACCTGAGACGTAACTCCCTGGACTACTTGTAAAGAGACATAGAGGAGCTCACCGATTATGTAGGCCAGGCCGGTATGACTCTGACCCTGATCAGCATCCTACCCCCACCAAGAATGATACCACAGTATAAACACAAAATGATCAGCTTTAACAATTGGCTCAATTACTGGTGTCATTCCAAGGGGATACAATGTGTGTCTGCTTGGGATGTCATGCTTGACAAGCCACGCTGCTTTGCCAGGGATGGCTTGCACCTGTCACCCCTGTGTGTCTGGATATTGGCTAAGGCTCTTGCCACCTCCACAGTGCCTTTTGAAGGCAAGGCTGAAAAGACAAACCCACCTCCCCAGAAAACATAAGTGGAAAAAACATGAGGGTAATGCTGCTCAATGCCAGATGTCTAAACCACAAGATGCATGCTCTCGAGGCCCTCCCCAGTATGGAGAACATCGATGTCTGTGCAGTGATGGAAACCTGCATCAAGGCTCCTGAGAGCACCCCAGCACTAACAGGTTATACCTCAAATCATGCTTTTCGGCCCCAAAACCTGGACCAAACCACAAAAGGAGGGGGAGTATCCATATTCAGCAAAGATACCCACACGTCCAGGTTACTGACAATGCACGAAGCATCAGAGACCATCCATGTGCAACTAACTGTAGACAAAACTGCTGCACAGTTTGTAGCATGCTACAGACCACCCTCTCAGACCCAGGAACACCACTCAGCCTCCCTGAAGACACTGGAGAGTATGAATGTCTCCCCAAATACCAAACAAGGTACTCATAAATCACCACATAGGTGGTAATCCATTACGTATGGAAGAAGTAATCAGGGACCTAGGGACACAAGTGGACAGTAACCCCACATGCAACACTCACTTTGCCAACATGGCTAGGAAGACCACCTATACTGGCCACCTTATCATGAAAGGATTCACATCTACATCAAGAGAGGTCATTGTGCCCCTATACTCTTCTCTTATCAGGCCCATAAGTGAGTACAATGCCCCATTTGGGATGTACCGTACAGACACCTGCAGCAGTTAGAAAGACCTCAAAAGTACCTGACCAAGAGGATAAAGGGTGTCAAACATTTGTCATATGCTGCCTGGCTGACAACACCCCAGCTGTATGCAGTCACATACTGCATACTCAGAGGCGATGTATGCCCGATGTACAAGGTCATGTCCAATACAGAATTGATGGACATGCTCCACCTCAGAAAATCCAAAGCCATTAGAGCCGTGAGAGCGACAGATGTCAACCTCAACACATAAATAAATCGGATGTGCTGGAGGGACAGATTCCTAACCCAGAGGCTTCCTACACTCTGGAACAGAACCCACTCCATGTTAGGCAGAGCCCCTCACTGACTCTCTTCAACAGGAATCTTGCCAAGTGGATGGGAGATCGTAGATTTACACTGGGGGTCTTCAGTGTGTCACATCTAGACAGAGGCACAGTAAAGTAAACCCTAAATGGCCATAATATTCACATAGCAAGGGGTGGCGAAAGCCACACACACTCTGGCTAGGCTGATAAATGCCCTAGGGCAGATAGCCCAGTATGAACCTATGAACCTATGGAGATACAAATTGTACAGGACGCTAAGGATAATCAGAAGGCTGTCTTAACTGATGGTAGAAACCTTGTTGGGAATTCACTGATATGCTCTGAATTACCAAATATTACAAACAATACACCAAACCCACACACATTGCCAACATCCAACCTGATAGGTTCAGTGCAACCCCCCCCCCCCCGAAAATGACAAATATCTATCCCAGCAGAGTGCTGGCCCCCTGACATTGCAGATGCTGAGGTAACAGGCAGCATCTTCAAAGCAAGACACACAGCATCAATGGTACGAGATGGTGTCCTGGGCTGTGTCCAACATGAACTCCAAGAAGAATGGAATGCCAAATAACACTACTGCTCAATTTCAGCCTTACCACAGGATATGTACCCAAAGAGCAGTGTACAGCAACAGTGGTCCCTCTCCACAAAGGTGGTGCCTCAATGGATACTGCAAACTATCACCCCAGAATCCTGACAAGCTTGGTCTGCAAAGCTATGGAAAGGATCATCATGGACCTCAGAAATAAAGATATTGGGGACCTACAGACACTGGGCCCTACCCAGCATGGTTTTCTTAAGGGCAGATCCTGCCCCTTAAACATGTCTGACTCATTTGAAACAGTCATCAAGGCCATTGATGAGGGGAATGTGGTCCACACAGCCTATCTGGACCTTGCAAAAGCCTTCCATACAATACCCCACGTGTTCATTATAGATAAGCTCACCAGCTTAAATATAAACCCCTATGTCAGTAGATGGGTTGCAAACCAGCCCAAGGAGAGAACTGACATGGTCAGACATGTTGCAGCCATGTCAGACTACAAACCAGCTACAACTGGCATCCCACAAGGCTCAGTCCTGGGACCTCCCTTGCATGGTATATATTTCCCATAGGTACAGGCCAATATGGAAGGACTGTGTCTGAACAAGTTTGCAGAGGACCACAAACTGGGCACCTTATCTGACCCTCCAGCTGACACAAGCATCCTACAAAAGGGCCACACAGAAACAGACAACTGGTGCCAGAGCCATGTCATCAAGCTAATTGCAGAAAAGTGTATAGTCATCCCCTGTGGATAAACAGTAAGTGCCCACCAATTACCACATGGGTGTAACCCATTAAGTACTTTAGAAGTAATAAGAGACCTGGGGACACAATTTGATAGATATCTTGCATTTGACAACCATGTGGCTGTAGTGGTTACAGAAACATACCATATACCCACCTAATCATGAAGGTAGTCAGATCTAGATCAGGGGAGGTCATCGTGCCTCTTCAGTCATCCTTCATCAGCCTTACAATTGAGTACAATGGCCCCTGTGGCATGTACCTCAGCAGACACCTCCAGCAACTGGAAAGACCCCAAAAGTACCCCACCAGGAGGATCAAAGAGCTCAAACAGATGCCATGTGTTGCCTGATTAAACATACCGCAGCTCCACACAGTGCCATACTGCTTGCCCAGAGGCAATCTGTGCCTGATGTATAAAGCCATGTCCAAGCTGGAATCAATGAACATGCTGCACCTTGTACAATCTGAATGCCTGTGAGCTATGCACATGAGAGACCTGAACCCCAGCACTGACATACATAGGACATGCTGTAGTGATTGATCCATAACCCAGAAGCTCACTCCACTCTTGAGTAAACTCCCAGGACAGGTTAGCCAGAGAGTCCCTCATTGACTCTCCTCAACAGGAATCATGATGAGTGGATGGGAGATGGTAGGTTTACCTTGGGTATCACTGTTATGTCACGGGTAGACAGAGGCACATTATATTAACCTTGAAATATGCGATGTCAAATTCCAGTTACAATGTGTGTTGAAGGACAAACACACTCTCTGACTAGCAGTAGAAATGGCCTATGGCACATCGCTAGTGTTTGTCAATGTCCACCCAAGTTGTGGAATACACTACCAATGTTGGACAAGCCTGGTGTAAGTAGTCCATATCCGAACAAAATGCAGCATGGACATATGTGCACAACTGGCCCTTAACCAGTCTGGTGTGCTCACTATGAATATTGAAAGCAGTGATAGGATTGAAACCCAGGATACTGTCCACCACAGTGAAAGTACTGAACCAGTACACTATACAATATTACAGTGTATGGTCATTATGAAAGGATGTTGACAACTGTATGCAAACTATCCCATGGAAACCCTGCAGGCACAGTATAATCCCTGTCGGGTTCAGACACAAAGCAGTTGGGCAGTATGTACACAACATGACTCCCAACACACAACTATAAATGTGAAATACTGTGGAAGTTCACACACACCCACAAATGTGGTATACTGAAGATCTCAATATATGGAAAACACACATTGGGCATGCTCACACACTTTGATAAATGAGACATATGTCAGGCAACAAGCCATGGAATATGCCTGAACTGGGCATGCTCACACACTAAGGCCATGTCTCAGTTTAGCAGTTGGCCACACATATGTGGTATTTGTATGTGTTAAACCAGGAACCAACCACAAGACATCAATCTGCCCAGTGCACACAGTTAAATGACTACAGAGACATAAGTTGAATAGTGGATCCCACACATATTCAAACATCTTCCACAGATACACAAGTTGTACATAGAAACAGGGAAAGCTATGGCAATAAAGACCTGCAAACAGTTTATCAGCAACAAATATCGTGCATCTGACAATTAAACATATGGGTGCAGAGGTCAATACTAGGCTGTTTGCCCTAGGGAATACAAGCTTAGCCAGAGTGTGCTTGGCATCTGCCTCCCCAGTACAGTAGGCTACTGTGCCTCTGTAAAGTAGGTCACAGAAGGCACCATGTAAGGCTAGTGTGCTGTGCCTCCATCAAGCAGGGACACAGTGGAGATCCCAGGGGTTAAATTTGCAATGTCACATCCATGTTTGAATCCTGCAAATGCTCAGTGTGTGTGTGTGTGTTTGGGTGAGGGGGGTTAGTGTGTGTGCAATTCTGTGTGAAAGAAATGTCCCTTTTGCCAACTAGAAGAACACACTGCATGATGCACACTCCTCTTTCTAAACACTGATGATCCCAGCACCCTATAAGTACAGCAGGAGAAGGGAAACCTCCCAGTAATTTGGATAGCGCGCTCCGCTAATGCGTCTCTCACAAGTGTCATTACAATGTTAGGTCGGGGTTTAAATCCTGCAAATGCTCAGTGTGTGTGTGTGTGTGTGTGTGTGTGTGTGTGTGTGTGTGTGTGGATGTGTTTGGATGAGGGGGGTTAGTGTGTGTGCAATTCTGTGTGAAAGAAATGTCCTTTTTGCCAACTACAAGAACACACTGCATGATGCACATTCCTCTTTCTAAACACTGATGATGTCAGCACCCTATAAGTACAGCAGGAGAAGGGAAACCTCCCAGTAATGCGAATAGCACACTCTGCTAATGCGTCTCTCTCAAATGTCATAACATAGTTAGGTAGGGGTTTGAATCCTGCAAATGCTCAGTGTGTGTTTGGGTGAGGGGTGTTAGTGTGTGCGCAATTCTGTGTGAAAGAAATGTCCCTTTTGCCAACTACAAGAACACACTGCATGATGCACATTCCTCATTCTGATGATGTCAGCACCCTATAAGTACAGCAGGAGAAGGGAAACCTTCCAGTAATGCGAATAGCGTGCTCTGCTAATGCGTCTCTCTCAAGAGTCATAACATAGTTAGGTAGGGGCTTGAATCTTACAAATGCCATGTGTGTTTTTGTCCATGTGTGTGGGTGTTGCTCTTAATATTGTATGACATAGATCATATCAGTAATGTCAATGCACACATGAGGTATGTGTGTGCCACATAGACATATGTACCTGTGACCTGAAATAGTTCCCATGTGTGAAGCCTGCCTTATGTGAATACATGTAATTTGCATTACACAACTTTATGACTGTGGCTTTCTGTCATTTGGTATGTGAATATACAGTGAGAGTAGTCTATGGTGTCATCTTACCAGTGAGGGATACGTCTGGTCTGGAGCATATAGTCCACATGTTGGTGATGAACAGGTGCAGCATGTATTCCCCACTTGTGGGAGTGGTAACAAGTAGTTCCATAGCAATTGAGTGTATGGATTCTAGGAACTTTACACCTAGGGTGTTAGAGCTACAGTAATGCTCACAGTCTATGTGTGGGTAAATGAAGCTGCCCAATATATTGTTGTTTGGAGACACCTGCAGATATACATGTCTTCTTAAGTAGGCCAAGGGTGTTACCTGGGTTTGGGAGTGTGGTGTGTGCCAGGCTATGAACTGGACGGCAGTCTTACCCACTGTTAGTTGCACATGGATAGTCTCTGATGCTTCGTGCTGTGCCACCAACCTGGAGGTGTGTGTATCTTTGATGAATATTGATACTCCCCCTCCTGTTCTGTTTTGGTGCAAGTTATGTGGCCGACAAGCATGGTATGAGGTATAACCTGCCAGTGCTGGGGTGCTTTTGGGGGCTTTGAACCAGGAATCTGTTACTGCACAGATATTGATGTTCTCCATGCTAAGGACAGTTTCCAGTGCATGCATCTTGACGTTTACACTGCTGGCATTGAGTAGCATTACTATTAGTTTCCTATCCCTTGTGATACCTATGGAGGTGGTCTTGTCTGTTCAGCCTTGCCTAAAAATGGCTCTATGGGTGTATCAAGAGCCTTTGCCAATATCCGAAAGCCCATGGGTGACAGGTGCAAGCTGTCCCTAGCATAGCAGTGTGGCTTGTTGAGCATGTCATCCCAGGCTGACAGGCATTGGATCCCCTTTGAATGACACTGAAACATAAGCCAATTGTCTGAATTGATCATCTTGTCTACATATTGTGGCATCATTCTTGGTGAGGGTAAGATGCTACTCAAGGTCAGGGTCATACCAGTCTGGGCCACATGCTCAGAGAGCTCCTCTATGTCTCTCATCATGTAGTCCAGGGAGGTATGTCTCAGGTCATTCACACTGGCATGGATACTGACTGAGTCATATTTGTACATGCCTTGGAGTGACCTGTGTGCTTGTGTTATGTGGTAGATCATAGCGCCCGACAGGCATCTCACCGTGACCTTCTCATTGTTCAGCCTGGTGAGCAGGACATCAGTGTACCTGACGATAGAGGCACCCATCACAAGTGTAGCAGGTGTGTTGTTTAGTCTTACATGCTGTGACTGTTCGGCACACTGGCTTTGTGAGCTATGTGTTGCATGTGTTCTGTTCTGGGGTAGCGGTTGCTTGTGTGTCTGCTTTGGAGGTGTCTGCTGCATAGTCAGACCTTTATTTAGAGACTCCGTGTATGGTTGTGTGTGTTTATTTGTTTGGATTGCTGTCGTGGTAGGTCTATGTGAGACTGGAATTGTAGTGACCGTGGTTTCCTTCTCCTCCTGACAGGTTTTGCCAGTACTGAGTTGAGAGAGCTTAGCCTGCAGTTTGGATATATGGTTGCATCTCTCACATGTGGTGGAATTTGTTGGGAGGAGGAGAGGGTTGACTGTGTAAATGAGGCAGTTGTAACATTGCCTCTAGATTCCCAGATTCACCAGCTGGACCGTGGAGGAGATTGACAACTGACCTTTGAACATGCTAGGCTGGTATTGGGAATTCCTTTATAATTAACAACAAAAAGGGCCAATGGGGAACAAGGTACGTAAGGTGAGTTTGTGAGGGTGTAGTGGTTTTAATTTGTTAGTGCTGGCATATATAAATGCTTTAGTGAGCAAGTGCCAGGTATCTCAAATGCAATGTGTTACAGGTAACTTAATTGCATAACTGACAAACACTAACCTTCTGTCAAGTGAAACATGGACATACATACAGTAAGCAATGCACATGTCACTAGGGATTCTCAGAGGCGCTGTAAAGCTGCATTTCAGGTGGGATTAGTGTTTCAGGGAAATAACAAGCAAACAAGCATACAAACAAAGCTATAATCAGCAGGCATGGATCTAGTCTATGCTACAGCAAACAAGGTATACCAATTTCAGTAAGAAACAGTTCAAATATGCAGGCACTATAAGCCTTTAGCCAGAAATTCCCACCTCAGACAGGCAGAGTCCAGCCTCTCCTCCCACAAGAGTGCAGACCATGAACCTTTGTAATGTGAAATAACTGGCCTGAAGCCCAACTGTTTAAACCAGAACTAATACACATTTATAATGACAGACACTGAGCCCTCAATCAGCATTCCCCAACTTAGTAGGCTGTATGCTACCTGTCCTGCCACCACAGTATCCCTGACATTTAATGAGACTCACCTCCTGTCATAGTTAGTTGTGTGTTTTGGGGCTGTCAAGCATGGTATGAGGTGTAACCCGGTAGTGCTAGGGTGCTCTTGGGAGTCTTGAATCTGTTGTCTATTACTGCACAGATATCAACATTCTCCATGCAGAGTAGAGGTTGTACTGCATGCATCGTGCGGTTTACATGTCCACCATTGAGTATCATAACTTCCATTTACTTATCCTCTGTGCTACCTATGTAGGTGGCCTACTGTTTACAGCCTTACCAGCAGAATGCAAAGATGTGCAGACATTACACTATGGTAATTTATAGGGGTGTACCAAACAATACAATGACAATCATACTGTTAATGCAACAGGCATGCTGGGATATACCCACAATGATATCATTACACTGCACAGTTGACAACATGATAATATTACTACACATCTATGTAGTCACCCTGTGCATCAGCACCATATTAACCGGTCCTGCATCGATGTTACAGATTGCAGGAGGTAGCACAGTTTCATCATATGCACAGGGTGTGTACTTGGTATGCCTGAGTCTGCCACTGATACAACCAATCGACATATATGTGTGTGTTAGTGAGGGACAACCGTAGAAGATGGGGCAATGTTGATGCAGTGTGTGCGTGTATGTGTTAGCCCTAGGTGTTAGCATTATGCATGTGTGTATGCATGCACACAGTTCCACCTTGTGGCCGCCATATACGGGTGTTTGTGGACAGCCACAGACTGTACCTGCCAGGTCGTACAGATCACTGTCTCTGGCCACGGACACGGTACCTGTGCCTGGCAGGGGTGCTACGGACAGTATCAGATACTAAGCCAGACTGGGTACTGTCATCAGAAGCAGGTGGTTGTTGACTGGAGACATGTCCCTGCTGGGACTATCCAGAGCCACGTGCACGTGGTCTCCTAGGGCGGTCTGATGACAGTACAGACTCAGCATTGCTGGGGCTGGTACTGGCACTATGTGAGCAGCCACGGGTTTGTTGTCGTCCGTGACGACTGCCAGCTGCTGCTGTTGCTGGCATTTGTCCACGTCGACACCTCAACCGCCCTGCGTTGCCCTGGCTCATGGACATGTAGTTGTGGAACAGATCTAATGTGTCCCCCCAACATCTGTCAATGACCTCGGTGAAATTACGGATGGCAACCGCAACGTCACGCATAGTGTCATTCATAGCAGTGTGATGTGCTCTCAGCTCCCTCAGATCCTGTCTGGTGTACTGTTCCATACGTGACTGTGCCTGCATTACAACCCGGAACATAGCTGAGGTTGAAAGACCTCTGTGGGCACGTCTGACAGGGGCAGTACGACCACGGATGCTCCCACGAGAACCCCTGGACATCTGCCTGTGTGGTACCATGTCAGGACTCTGGCCATGGCTGCTGTGAGGGGATGCATGTGCCACTGATACCACATTACCCTGGTCAATGCCCACTGTATGCTGTCCATCACCTAGGGATATTGGTGACAATGGATGTATTGGCAGGATGACTGTGCGGATTGATGGGGTTGACAGCTGTGTACTGTCGATTGGCTGACCAGCAACGGACCCTGGCACACCTCCCTGTGCCATTACACAGGTATCATCATTATCACTATCCCCAGCATCAGATTCAGGTTCCCTGCTGCACACCACCAGAGCAGCACCAGAACCTGTGAGAGGAAGACAGGAAACACAGTTTACAATGTGCACACAATGTTACCACACATGCACACATGCACACATTGGCACATGCACACATGCACACATGGGCACATGCACACATGGGCACATGCACACATGGGCACATGCACACATGCACATATGGGTACATGCACACATGCACACATGGGCACATGCGCACATGCGCACATGCACACATGCACACTCCTCAGTACATGAGATACAAACACACAGACACAGACACACCTGCAATCACACACATAGCAATACCATTTTAGGGTATTATTACTATTACTATCATTAGTATGAAAGGAATGCTATTACACACTTACCAGCATGGATTGGCTGCCTTGCTGTTACACCAGAGGGACCTGCACAAATAAGACATTCATTGTCAGTGGGCACAACTGTGCCATTGATACTGTGAGTATGATACAGTTCAGTAGTACAACAGTTGGCTTTCACAGGTCTACTGCCGATATTGAGAATATCACTCTTGCACAATAATTACCAGGATAATAGCTACAAACACAGTACACACCTCACACATGCATAAACTACCAGTGTAGAGAACAGTCAAATACAGATATGGCATGTTACCTGCACGCTCCAAGTCCTCCTGCTGGGTGGCTCCAGCCACCATCATTACACATGTGTGTGGATGTTGTTGTTGTTGGGCTGGAGCCACAACACTTAGGAGGAGCCCCTCCAGTCTGGTGAGGGGGGGTGTACAGCCACCCCACCACCTGTGGCAAGCTGTTGCCTATGGATATCAGACGCACGCTGACGGACATTTCTAATTAAATCACTGCAGTGATGGCATACTTGCTCATATGTCCAGTTGTGCATGCCTATATCATTTACCTGACGGACAAGGTCTTGCCACAGTGCAGCCCTCTCCTGCTGGTTCTGGCTGGTGCGGGAAAAGGGTGTGGCAAACTCCTGCACCAGGCTCTGGTGTATGTCCTCTTCCTCTGCAGCAGAGTATGTGGGATTGCGCTGGTGCACCATTGCCCTGGAAGGAAAAGAAAAATACGTGAGCAAGTGATATGGCACACATAAAACTCTACTGTAGTGATATCACCGAACTGCCATATATAGCATCTGTCTGTCTATTGGGGGATACACATTTGAATGACCACATATCAGTGCTCTGCTGACAACTCTGTGACAGTGCCTGGCACACTCCATACAACAAACAAGTATACTCCAGCAGTCGGCACACTGTTTGAGGTCCAATGCACAGCCTCACACTGGGGGTATGTATCAAGGTAATGTATGGGGAACATTGTCAACCCATGCAGCAGTATGTTTATCCCAATACCTGACACATCTTTCTCTGGCCTCACACCAAGGACACACACACTACCATGACAGACACAAAGTCATGTTGAGCAATCACACCATTACAGACCCAGTTACACAGGGTGACTATGATGACATACTACCCATCTGCATAACAATCAACAGTAATGGGGAGCCTTGCTTCGTAATGCTGGGTGATTTACTCCAGGGTATGGCCTATTTGTGTGTAGGGACCTGTACCTCCACCATGTGCTCTTTACTGCGGTGCCAAGGATGACAGACATAGGTCATTTATGCTGGGGATATTGTGAGGTGTTACCATGGTTGCTGGACAACTGTTATGGGTGTGACTAACTATGTATATCCAGCAGTGGTATGCTCTGTGTCGGTAGTTTGAGAGGCACTCTATCTGTGGTTTTGTCAGTCACTCTGCATAGGTAATGTGTTTGCGGGCATTACCACTGTTTGTTAGGTATGACTGTATCCTTCTCCCTTTCTGTAGTTGTCATGGGAGGTACATACCATGTAGGACATTGTGAGGTGTAGAGGGGTACAGTGACCTACATTTCACTAGCTGACCCACCATTTCTGCTGACATGTACCATGTGCAGGTATTACAAGACTGGTGTGCCACTGTGAATATCACAGGGGAGGCTATTGTACACTTGTTTCCCATGTTCCCTCCTGACACATCCAGTAGTAGGCAGGCAACCACATATGTGGTGGTTAGTGGTATAACTGTTTTGGAATGGGGTATGGTACTCCTGTATCCACACTGGTGTTCAGTACATGCCTTTGTCAACAGGCACCTGTTGCAATACATCTACACACATGTGCCTCTCTCAGTAGATATATATATATATATATATATATATATATATATATAAAGAGAGAGAGAGACAGAGAGAGAGGGTGAGAGATAGAGAGATTCATATACATACATATCTGTACACATGCATATCTGTCTGTATATGTGTATGTATATATATATATATATATATATATATATATATGTATGTGTCTATTACATAATATGTGTATATACATATTCTATCCATCTATCTATATATGGTCATAGGTAGGTACTAGGCTATCGGCCCTAGGGCCCATACAAGCCTAGCCAATAAATGTACCCTGGCTTTCACCACCCAAGAAAGGTATTTTCCTATGCCCCTGTTGAGCAGAGCCACAGACGTGATCCCCAGGGTGAATTCCCCATTTCCCATCCAATCATCAGGATCTTTCTTGAAGAGTGCTAATGAGGAGCTCTGTTTGACATACATAGGTAGTCTGTTCCAGAGTATGGGAAGTGTCTGGGACAGGACTCTATCCTTCCATCATGTTCTGTTTATTGTGGTGACAAGGTTAAGGTCCCTAGAGCGTGTAGCTCAGAGGGATTGGGATTTATTTGAGTGGAGCATGTCCAACAGCTGTAGGTTTGACATAGCTGTGTATGTTAGGCAGAGATCACCCCTGAGTAGGCGATATGCCATGGTGTCAAGCTGTAGTTTTTTGAGACGGTCTGCATAGGGCATCTGTTTGAGGCCAGTAATCCTCTTTGTGAGGTATTTCTGTGGTCTTTCCAGTTGTTGTAGTTGTCCTGTGAGGTACATACCAAAATTGGCGTTGTGCTCTATTATGGGTCTAATAAGTGATGAGTTGTGGGGAACAATGACCTCTTTTTTCTGGATGGGAATCCTTTTGTGATGAGATGAGCCACGTAGACGGATTTCCCGACCACTGTGGCAATGTGATTATCAAAAGAGAGACTACTGTGCACCTGTGTCCCAAGGTCTATTATCACATTTTCGGCATTAAGTAGACTAGCAGCTATCTGGTAGTTCATGGGTACAGAGTTTATACCACGGGGATGACAATACATATTTTGGCATTGAGCTTCAGGCCATGGTTTTGACACCAGGTATCTGTCTCAGTGAGGGCCTTTTGTAGTTTGCCCACATCATTAGGAGTTGTGATTATGGCTCCTAGGTTGCAGTCATCTGCAAACTTTGTTAGCCACAGACTTCTGTGTTGGCCTGCACTTTGGAGAACTAGATACCAAACAGGGGAGGACCCAGGTCTGAACCCTGTGGTACTACACTTGTCACTGGTCTGATGTCGGATTTGGAATACGCTACTTTCACAGTGTGGGTTCTGCCCGTGAGCCAGTTGTCAACCCATCTTATGACATAGGGATTTATACCTAGTTTAGTGTGCTTATCTATAATTCCAGAAGGGGGGTTGGTAATGGGAGGCTTGGTGAGGTCTACATAAGCTGTGTGAACCATTTCACCATCATCTATGGCTTTGTTGACTGCTTCAAAGAAGTCAATCAGGTTTAGGAGACATGATCTGCCTTTTACAAATCCAAACTGAGTAGAGTCCAGAGTTTGGAGATTACCAATGTCTTTGTTTATGAGTTCCATGATGGTACATTCCATGGACTTACAGACCAGGCTCATCAGGCTAATGGGGCGGTGGTTACCGTGGTCCGTCGTGGCTCCCCCTTTGTGGAGCGGGATGTGTTGTGGTGTGCCATTCAGTGGCTACAAAGCCTGAGGTGAGGCTATGATTGAACATGGTACTGCGGTAGGGTGCCAGTTCATTCAGTGGTTCGTGTAGAATGCAGCCTGGGATATTGTCAGGTCCCATGGATGCTGTGTTCTTGGCTTTGGAGAGTGTGTATTTTACCTGTGCAGCCGTGATTATAGGGACTTTGCATTCTTCCAGTATAGAGATGGGCCCTCTAGGGGGTGAGAGGGGGGTAAAGTTAGCACTGAACCTATCTGCCAGGATGTTGGCAATATCAGTTGGTTATGTATATTTAGTTCCATTATGCTGTACCTCAGAGCAAATCTGAGTGTTCCCATTTAGATTCTTGACATAGCTATAGAATGCTTTGTGGTTGTCTTTAGAGTCAGTGGCACTTTTGTTTTCGTAACTAGCTTTGGGGGATTTTATGAGGGATCTCAGCTTCTTACTGAGGTTGACCAGGGAGTTCCTCCAGTCATGGGAAATTACTTATTTTTGCAACAGTGTCTTTTTTCTGATGTAGAGTTTGTTTATGGCACAGGACCACCAGACTGGCTTCCTTTGTCTGGGGGATAACATCTTGGTTCTATTAGGGATAGCACGATCCATGCACTCGTGTAAGTGCTTATACAGTGCATTTGTGTAGGATTCAGCAGTCATACCTCTATTGTCCATCTGCATGGGTGTCATGCAGTTTGCCACTTCTGTCTTAAGACGTGTGACATTGGCTTTTCAGACGTTTGTTACGATGGTGCCCCTAATTGGGGCTGGGGGTGGGATGTGGATGTCTAGGCTGATTAACTTGTGGTCAGATCTCACCAACGAGGAATTGACCTCTTGTGTGGAGCACCGGTTTCCCATGTTGGTGATGACCAAGTGTGGGATATTGCTGCCCCTGGTGGGGGTGTGAATATGTTAATCCAAGGCGTTGGTATTTATGAATTATAGAAAATGTTGAGCAATAGAGTTGGTATGGGTGTAGTTTTTCCAGTTAATGGTGGGATAGGTGAATTCGGCCATTATTAGGGTGTTGGGTTGTACCCAATACTTTCCAGTGTATCATGACATGAGGGGTGTGAATCCTGGGGTATGGTGGGGGGTCTGTAGCAAGCTACGATTTGGACTGCGTTCTTGCCCAGAGTTAGTTGCAATTGGATACCTCAGATGCATTATGCTGTGCAACTAGCCTGGAGGTGTGGATATCCGTAATGAATATGGACACGCCTCCGCCTTTAGTGCTTCCTTCTAGGTTAGGTCGCCAACAGGTGTGGTATGACTTGAAGCCCGGTAATGCAGGGGTGCTCTCTGGAGCTTTGCACCAGGTCTCTGTCACTGCACAGCTGTCACAGATGTCACCATTTACAGTGGTGTATTTGTCATTTGAACCTTGCCTGACAAAGGCACTATAGGGATGGCATGAGTCTTAGCCAGTATCTGGAATCCTGAGGGCAACAGGTGCAGGCCATCTCTGGCACAGCAATCGGTCATGTCGTCCCAGGCAGACAGATGCTGGATCCCCTTAGAATGACACCAGAAGCTTAGACAATTGTTGAGGTCAATCATTTTGTCCTTGTACTGTGGTATCATTCTGGGTCTATCTATTTCTACATCCCTCTCTATCTATGTATACATATATGCACATTATATATAGATACATACATATACATATAATATATATATTTATACCTTTTTATTTACACATACAAATACACACACTAACATACTGCTAAACATTCAGTACTGTACAACCTACATTGTAACCTACATTGTTATGTGCACATAGCATCCTTCACATACATATGTATGTCCAGCCTTCACTAACAGTTGCAGTATGTCCCCTGCCCTATGCACATCCTCATATATATCTATATACAGACTGCTAACACATATGGAAGGTTCACAGTATGTAGACTATTACATTATTAGTTTACATTACCTTTCTTGGACACTGCTAATTTTGATGGCTTGCTGCTTGGCAACCTGCTGTTCTGTACTGTAGTGGTTTCAGCAGTCTGTGTCTCTTATTTTATTTTTTTTATTTATTTATGTTCTCTCTCTCTCTCTCTCTCTCCCTCTCTCTGTCTCTCCCTCCGGCTGTTGCAATGAACGTATTGCATGTGTGGACTGGGAGTACAGGCTGCTTTTGTAGGTATATGCAGATGGGCATGTGATGGCCTCTGCACCAATTGTTAGGCAGCATTTGCTAATTGCATGCAGCCTGCTGTGTGGTAATTGCAGTTCTCACTGTGATTTCAGGTCAGTGCTATAAAATGTTAGGTGAGGTAGGCGTAGCCCTTTCAGATTTTCAAGGTGGGGACCATGCTGGTATGCTGTGGACACTGTTGTGTGAGCATAAAGGTTAGTATGTCTCTCATATCTCAGGCTGTGTTGTAGGCACTGACATGCATGTTGTACTGACACCTGACTATTGCTTCCTCCAGTTTATTCTTCTCAGTGTGTATGTTAACTGACACCTAATAATACTAATACTGTTTAAATGGGAGTATGTGCTTTCCTGTGGGACTTGTGGAGTAACTGGTTTACTGCAGTGGCTCTTGCAATTTGTTGTTATGGCTTCACTATTTAGCCTTTACATTCACTCCTTGGAGGCCTGCTAGGTGTCTTTACTGGAATGTGTTGCTATGGCATTCCTATTTCCCATTCACATTCACTCCTTGTAATGCTTGCTATATTTCTTTCAGCAGCAGTTCCTTATATGTTTGTTGTGGTTTGGTGGTACTGCATGCAGTCTGGTCTGGCCAGGGTGTGGGGCTTGACACCTACAAGGGTATTTTGTTTTGCTCCTGAGCAGTAATGGCACCTTCTACTTTGCCCTAACAGCTATGGATAGCAGGCACATGCAGTGCTTGTAACCAACTATACTGTCCTTCTGTTATTAGTTGGATACCTCCTTTGATATTTGTGGGTTGTACACCTACATGTGGGTGTGCTTGTGAATACACCATTTCTGACATGCACGTAGTGCATACTTTCAGTAGCTGACAGTTACCATTACGTGGGACAAAACACTTTTCTGCCTACTATTAGTACATTTCACAGGGAGTCAGTGGGACACAGTTAGCATTTGTTTTCAAATCAGGGACATCCCTGTAATTCAGTCCCATTTGTGAGGTCTGGCCTCTTACCTGTTCAAATATGGCAGTGTTTATCCTGCTCTGATAGTGTGTGTGGTTTGCAAGGTGCTTCTATCACATTATTACCTACTAGCTACCAACTAGCATGGCTGCGTCTCTTCTCACACTAATGTTATACAAATCCACAAGAATTGCCAGTAAAGATACAGGACAAGCTTTGTGTAATAGCCTTCCTATATTACCTTTACATTCAGCCCTACTATTTCATGATATATTGCTTTCAGCACAAAGTTCTTGTATATCAGTCATGGCTTAGTGGTAAGTCATGCAGACTAGTGTTTCTAAGGTCCTGGGTTCGAGACTCACAGAGGAATTTTATTTTCCTGCTGAGCAGACTACAGGCCTTCTCATTCAGAGTGACTAAGGCACTTTTAAGCAGTTGTAAGTGGGTTAGCGCTGGTTTGCGTGGAGCTCACGCATGCGCACTGTCGCTTAGTTTCACGCACACACGCTTAGCTAAGCGCACACAAGTGCACACCTGCTTACTACTGCTTAAAAGTGCTTACTCTCGCACACACCCACGCTAATTTCTTTGAAAGAAAAGAAAATGGGGAGATAGGACAGTGGTGAAAAAGGGGTCACAAACAGGGTAGGACAGTAGGAAACAAGCTTGGGATTTGCAGGAAGGATGTAGGAAAGGACCATAGCTGCCCATTTCTTTATCAGCAACAGCTGTGCATATCTCTGTAATTTGGTGTGAAATTTGAAACCTTCCACCCCAGAGAGAGGGGTGAGGACAACAAAGTATGTTGTACAGCTAATTGTAATTACCACTTCACATATCCAGCAGACATGTCTGCAAAATGGGCAGCTATGTATGGGGCATAATTTTTTTGCGGGAACAGAGTGCCCTTTTTTTTTTTTTTTTTCAGGTGAGAGTGGAATGTGAGGTACAGGAAGTAGGTATATTTGGGGAGGTAGGTAGGGGAGATTAACAGACAAGACAAACAAGACGCATACAGGGGCGGAGTATGACACATGTGGGGGGGAAACACAATTGACAGGGACAGATGTTGGGATATCGCGAGCCCATGAGCCCACAGATGGCAACAGTGGAACTGACATCCCCACCCATGGGCAGTTGCCACTGTGCCTTCACAGCTCAGGACAGGGCTGTGCTGGGGCCTGTGCAGGACGGGCAGCAGGGACACCCGTGAGTTGTGCCACCCGAGCCTCAAGCTGGCGTAGGGGTTCAAGCACAGACTGCCTGATCTCGCTACGCACCACAGACCGGACACTTTGAAGGGTGAGTGGACGGTCTCCTCCGGCCACGCTTGCAGAGGGGGGACAAGCCCCATCCCCTGCAGCGCTTCCACCCGAAGGTGGCACAGGGCCACCAGAGGAGGTTCCGGCCTGGGCACTAGTGTCAGGTGCACTCGCCAGCTGAGGTGGGAGAGGTGGGTCCGCTGGAACCCGCCTTCCCTGTTGTCCTATGTTTAGACATATTTTATGACATTTTGGGTTAGTAACGAACAATACCATTCAAAATTAGTTGTAACAGCATGCATCAGTATTCCCATTAACCAAACACTCATGAATTCCAAACATTGAACAGCAAGCATGACACATGCATATTTTGAACAACAGTACACAATCCAACAGCATGCAGGGTCGATTGATGGCAACAGGCCATCGGGTTTGGATATGTGAACAGGGCACATGCAGCAACGTACATGCAAATATGTTTGAACCAACAGGAAAAATGTCCATAGGAATTGATTGTGAATATACATACCCAGTTTGTTGTGGAATGGCATTATTTGTGAATATAGGGTAGGGTGAAGAAATATTTCATTAACAACTTCAACTACATATACATATGCTGTACATCTCTAGTAGCTGCAGATATATATACCCTACAGGTCTTACTACAGTTTCCTATATGTAACCTTAGGAATGTTGTTGATGGGACTGTTACTAATACATTAATATCCATTGCATTTTTATTCATACACATTTCATATCTGGCTATGTTCAGGTACAGCATCCTGCTACATTTCATTTACATGGCTCTAGACAACTGTGGATGTTCATTATTTCATACAACCATACTATCTCCATATTGCAAGAGTACAGCAACATATACAAATTGTGGGACAGACACATTCCAGCTTCAGTACTTTATTTCATACATTTCACTTTTTGGTTGTGGCTGTCTCATTCATTTCATTATGTACTGACTGCAGTATACTTTATTCAGAAGTTATAACAGCTTTCTTGGTCGATTCATACATCTTTCTCTCACTCACTTGTTTTATTTTTACAATTCAAGTTGGTAATTTATTGTAGGCATTATTAACATGTCATAGCTGCTTATAACAATCCTTTCCAACAGACTCACTTGTTTCATATGGCAGATTTTCTAAGGGGATGTATTTCACACATGTCTATTATCTTTGGCTTGTTTACCAGTGATTTTCAGGCTGCTGCAGGTTATCTGATATTACACTTCATGTGGCTAATCACTATTTCAGACTTGTTTACTTTTTATTTCTGGATTACAGGCTGCATCACTTATCTAATCATACAGTGCTAGCAGAATCTTTCTTCTAGTGTTATTTGAACTTTATTAATATGTGACTACACTGACCTCTTTTACAAGCTGTCTCACTTATATTGTATAACAAGTACAGAAATATAATTACTAACCTGCCTGGTGGTGCAACCGCTCCAGCCTATCACCATAGGCTCGCCTATTTGCAGAACGCACACCTGCAGCTGTAATATAAATGAAGTAATATTGGAACATACATCTCCATAATATCAGCTAGGATAATTCCTTACATACATAATTACATGGATACTTACTCAGTAGTAGGGCATTGGGCATTTGCCGGGCCTCCTGGATCCAACGGTTCAGTTGGTTCTGCTTCCGTCTCTTCAGGTCCGCATGGTGGTGACGGATCTGTTCACCAGTCCTTGGTATGCCTGTGGCACTGTTGAGATCATGTGCCAACCGGTTCCACGCCTCTGCTTTATATGCACCCCACAGAACCTGGCCCTGCATGAGTTGCGCCTCATGATCGTGGACTAGGAGCCAAACCATGTATTTGGACTCCTCAACACCCCACCTTTGTGCTCAAAAGCGACTGCCCTCTCCTACACCTGCCATCCTGACTGCAAATGGGTTCCACAATCAGTTATGCTGTGTATTCCTGCCTATGGGGCTTATATATGCCGTTTTTCCCGCACTTATCTGTGATTGGCCATTTTGGAATTGTATCAGCTTCACAAAACCTGCTTTGTCATGCTTCTATTTCCATTCATTCCTATATATATGCTAATACTGCAGTTTTCTGTACAGCTGTCATGGCTTAGTGGTTCAGTACTTTGACTATGATGAACAGTATCCTGGGTTCAAGCCTGGGCATTGCTTCTTTTTTTATTTTACTACTATCTAGACAGGCTAGGAGGTGTGTCTTTTTAAAGGCGGCTTTGATACAGGTTGCTCTACGGTGCCCGCCGGTAAGCCGGTTGGCACACTGCGCAGCTCTGTGCAAACGGGTTACACTGGTTAACGCGTTATTTGGCTATGAGCACACATATTACGCTGTGAGAAATGCTGCGCAACTACGGGCACACACTTTCAGCGTGTTAAAGCACTGCTCAACTCCGGGCACTCCTATTACACCTGTTAAACCACTGCTCACCTGCAGGCATACATACTCAGCTTGTTAGAGCACTGCTCAGCTATGGGTACTTATAAAATATTTTCTTTTTTATTGTGTCAGTGTTCTTCATAAAACATGGCCCATTTCATTGCATTTTATTTAAATTATAATTATATATATATATATATATATACATATATGTCAGGGGATTGTTTTGTGCTTATTTCACTAAAAATAAAAAATGATGTTGTTGGTGCTTGAACCGTGACTGCCTCCTCTTTGGCCGACGTCTCTACCGCTACGCTATTGCTACTTGGCTTATTTTGCATATTTAGAGCTTATATGCTTTGTCAGTGACTGCTAACTGAGGCTGAGCGAAGGGCACACCCGCGCAAACGAGCGCAATTACTAGCAAACATTTCTGAAATTAAAAAAAAATTTAAACTGTTCATTTTTACGTTTTACTTTTCAGTTGGGTTACTAGTCTGTAGTGGCATGTGTACTGTTGTGTTTCGTGACATTTCCGCGGACTCGCTCATGGAGTTTCCTTTTGGGACTGTGATTCTTCTGGGGGTGTGTCCTTTTGCAGATCTCGCCATGCGGACACGCCCCCTACTTTGCTACACGGACCGTGTTAGCCTAGGGTGTGATTCAGCATGCCCTCATGAATATGTATGGCATGCTGACATCACCCCGTTTAACTGCAGCCTCCGTGTAAGACTTGCTAACTCTTACACAGAGGCTTCGTGAATCCTGCCCAATTATGTGAAGCAGCTCGAATCATGTGGTGATATTTCCATTTGAGATGCAATTCTTTTCCCCGAGTTGATTAGGCAAGAGTTATGGCTACACCATCAGTGTGATACTATATCATCCAAATTTCAGGAGAAAAACAATACATATTCCACTCTCCTATCTTTTTAATGGTCAGAAATCACAAGATATTTTATACAACTTTTATGAAATTAAAAAAGAAATTCTTAACATGTGGATTTGAGTGCATGACAGATTCATGATGGATTTTGGGTTATGGGGAAATGGAACACAGGAATGCATCAGCCAACAGAAGTATGGGAACAATAAAGGCCAGCACTGAGCCTGGTGTTAAGACCAAGCCGGTACCTACAGGTCTGTTCTCACACTCAAACTGGCAGGTTTCAGCAGATGTCAAACTACTAAGTGATCCCGAGAGTCTGAGCTACAAGTCTTGCCAGAGAAGGATCTCAGACCATTTTTTACTTTGAGGCAGTAAGTCCTAACAGACCCATAAGAAGGCAGCTAGGGAACTCTAGGAACCACTCTCCAGGAGTAGCCAAGTGCACCCTGGCTGTTTGACCAGGCCAAAGGTGATACTTACCTGTCAAGATACTTTCCTTCAAGGTAGCTGATAAGAATGCATCTCTTAAAATGTCCCTCATTCTCTGGTGAAGCAGAAGAAAGGCACAAACTCCAGTCCTTTCTAGTCCAGAGTGAGGTCACCACATGGAGAGTGTAAAGCCATCTCAAAATGGACGTAACCTCCAACAGGATCTGACCTCCACTGCATTTGCCTTTCAATGTTGCCTGAGTTTAGGCAACAGGTTGTGGGGCTGGCCCTCCCACCTGTCCCAGCAATAGACAGTCTCAATCACCACCATCTTCTAAGCTGTGAGACAGCCAAGGAGTTTTTTTTTAACTTGCATCTTCTGGTGGCTAGGTTGAATCAGTGTTGATTATGGAAGCACTTCATGTTGTACTCATTTGCCAACAATCTAGAACATGAATGGGCAGGTCTAAGGTTTACTTTACAAACGCAAGGTAAAGGGTTTGATTCTCACCTTTGAAAGGGAAACTGGATAGACTTAAAATGGCCTACAAATGCAGTTGGCCTAGTACTTACCTATGAACTTATACAATTCAAACAATGTTAGTGACAGAAAAGAAATGGCAAAAGTTTGGGACAAGCTTTCTTTCCTAGTCAGCCACATGATATCATGTCATGTGTCAATAGCAAAGAGCATGCATCCTTCCAGTTGGTGCACAGTGCAGATGATTAAGGCTGTAAAGCCACTAATGAGCTTCATCTTGTAGTCCAAGGTTTGATTCCCTACTTTGCTGCTTTATGACTCTGAACAAGTCACTTAACCAGACAGTACTCCTAGGCTGGATCTGAAAATATCCATGTTAATCAGTGCCCTATGGCAAATAACTAATAAAAAATATAAATAAATCACCAAAAACAGAAGAATTTATACAGACATAAGATAACTCATCTGTGAATTCATCTAAAAAAATAAAAAAATGAGGTTTTTTTTAGAAAACTGAGATTCATAAATAGGTACCTCATGCCACGATGTAGGTTGGAGCTGTGACTGTTTACTCACAAAGCTATGCATCATTTAACTGAGGGTTGCAGCTCACTCCATAATCTGTGTAGGCATCATATTCCAAACCAAACACTTTTCCTCTTTTTTTTTTTTTCCATTTATAGTGTTTTATTAAATATTTTATTTCCTACTCTGTAGATAAACTGTCTCAGCACTGGCAATGTCAGTACATTATAGCAAGAATAATTAGCTCTCTAAAATATAAAAATCATATGGGAGAAAAGAAGAAAAACTTTATAAAGTATTCCATGTTAATCTGATGTAGACTATAACATTTCAGTGGGTGTGAATGCCTTAATATTAGGGAAAGTTATTTTGTCATGGGTAAATAATTATTCATTAATGTTGTAATGGCAATGTATTCTACCATTTTATTTTAGTCTTTTAGCACTTGTGAATGAGTGAGTGCACGTGTGTGCCTTCTGAGGATGGTTGGGCGCTGGGCTGGCAACTCGACACCATAAAACTCCACTGCAAATCATGAGCGGACAGGTGATCCGCTGCGGTGACCCCTAACCGGGAAAAGCCGAAAGAAGAAGAAGCAAGTTACCTAACCAAGTGTTATGCACATGGTCCATGTGTTCCAGATACAGTGATCAAAACCATAAAAGACAGTGCCTTGAAGAGTAGACACAGATCCAGTACTCATGAGTTTGTATAATAATGTGTACAGTAAAGGCTTACTTAGCCAATCTCTTGATTGTAAATGTTATAGTCCCAGTATTTCCTTTGTGAGGAACCACTGCCGTTTATCTAGCTATAGATATGGATTTACAAAAAATACAATTTCCTATACAGTTGACTGAATCACTGTCACATATTGCAGAGAGAAATTATTTTTCTGGATTGTTCCAATCTTCCCTTTAGTTTTAGATTAACTATCCCAAACATCTTCAAAACCACTAAGGAGACAGACATTCTTAACGAAATTAAGTGTGTATAGGACCCTTATAATGATGCGTCTTGAATATATACAGTTATTAATTTTACAATCAAAAGTAATAGAGTCAGATCAAGATCAAGATTAGTATATTTCTTTATAATGAATATGAAACTATAACAGCGTACATTGTATGGAAACACATGATCACACCTACAGCACGTTTGCACCTACAGTGAAGAAAGTAAAGTTTCCCATCTCACAGCCATAAGCACATCTTTTCAGGGGCCTGTCATTCTACTTTTAATCCATTGTTGACATCTGAAAGGTAGCTGAATGATCCACAAAGTACAGCAAAATAGCCATTGTTATACTGACAAGGAGCTCGGATACATTTCTTATCGTTGTGTGATAGGCTTCAGCTTTCTTACAGTCAAAGTACATGTCTACTAGAAAAGTAAATGAATAATCTGAAATGACTGTGAGTATACAGATACTAATGCAGAATTAAAGACTGAACTAGTGCTGCACAAATAAGGTTAGCCCTTTCAGGGTGTTGTCTTCTCTATAGTTATGTGACCGTGTTGTTTATATATTAATGCAAAGGTGTGTGAAGACAGAACATGGAGAAGCTGGTGGAATGTGTCCCTGCAAGAGTTATGCACATGGTCCAGTGCTGATGTTCACAGACTGCTTCATTTATGTTGCATTCATGGACTGGATTCATATTTGCCATTTTTTTTTTAATTAGGTGCTTTTTTTTCTTTTGTGCTGTTTGAGGCTTCATAATTTGTATTCTTTGTTTTTACATAAATCATTTTTTGTCACCATAATCTGCCTCTGAAAAAAACATATCAAACATTGATGGGGCCAGCACCATAGTCTGTGGTAATCCACTGGCCATGTGTATTGTATCCAAGAGCATTCTCCATACTAATGTTCAGTGCCCCATGAAGCAACTTATCTCAAACACTGACATGCCAAATGAGGCCAAACTCCTGCAATTGCATTCCAAGCAGTAATACTTGATAAACTTACAAACTAATAACCATGTGACTAAAGCACAAATATCTACAACAGATACATTCATGAGACAAGCACTGGAAGCACCTAGAGTATCCTTTAACAGCAGGACTTTCTAAAGGGATTTTAGCCTCCAGGCTACAAAACAGAAAGTAAGCAGAGAAGTGCAACAAAGGTACAAGTTGAAAGGCAGTTATAAAAAGGTTTCAGGAAAGAAAAAGTACAGTTGCACAAGTTCCACTTATCTGTAACAGTAGATGTTTGTAGAAAGGTAGTAGTGCCCTACTAACCTCCCTCTGGCAGTCTGTCAAATCTTAGAACTCCTCCCAATGCCTGCCTATGACATGGAAGGACCAATCATATGGCAGGACCAGGAAAGCACTTCACACTCACAGACAGAACCCTTTCAGTTATCTAGAGTCGAAAAGGAGCAGCAGACGAAGACACAAGCTTCTGAACACCTACTGTCCCACATCAAACACCAGACATACAACAAAATAACTTTGTTGAACAAACCACAACAGCAACTTTAACCACCAAATATCTAAACCCAACAAAGGGGGTGGTGGGAGTGTGCTGCCATAAGGCAGTGTATTCTCCAAACATCAACTGTTACAGATAAGTGGAAGTTATGCAACTGTACTATGTTCAATAAACAAACTGCCTTAATGGCACATAGTTAGGTTCCCAAGGCTTAAGCAACTTGGGAAGAGGAAGAATAAGGGTCAAACAGCCCCTGGAGAATGGTCCTCACAAAGCCTGCACAGGATCTAGAAATCATCCAGTTTCCAATTCTTCATGGAGATAAGGCAGACGGCCAATTTGCTGTCTCTAGAATACTCCTTTTCAAAACAGGGCCAGGAATACCAGACAGGATGAAATCATCTTCCTCAAGGAATAGTAAACCTGTCTGGTGGAAATTTACAATAAATAAACTCTATAATAAAAGGAAAAAATGCTGTCCAGGACCAAGAAGGAGCAGGTGTCTAAATGGAAGCAATCTCTCCTTAGCCTGAACAAGCAAATAAGAGCACTAGTGAAATGCTCCAAAGCAAACTTTGAATCCAAACTGGCCACATCTACTAAAGACAATCATAAGGCTTACTTTACATATGCCCACAATCTCAAGGAAGCACCCAGATCTGCTCAGAACTGGTGGTCAAGGACACCACATACACAAACCCTGTAGATAGAGCCAACCTGTTGGCAGACAGGTTCAGTGAAAACTTCACTTCTCTGTCCCCCCTTCAGTAAAACAGGACATCCCCAGTACCTTTCCGCCTCCCCTTATCTCTAGAGAGCAAGTCATCACTGCCCTCTCAAAGGCAAAACATACAGCCTCCATGGGACCCGATAACATCCCAAGCTGCATCCTACATGAATTTAGGCAGGAACCTGCAGCACCATTAGGCACCCTATTTAACCAAAGACTGAATACTGGCTTCATCCCAGCCGAGTGGAGGACAGCTGCTGTCATTCCTTTATACAAAGGTGGAGGGTCCACCAATCCAGGAAATTATACACCCATCAACCTGACTGAACTGACCTGCAAGGCCACGGAGCGGATTATCCTGGGCCTGCTTAACAAGGACATTGGCAACTTCTAGACACTTGATCCCACACAGTTTGGTTTTGTGAAGGGGAGGTCATGTCTGTTAAATTTGTTTGACTTCTTTCAGACAGTCACCAAGGCCATAGACAAGGGGAAGATGGTGCACACTGCCTACCTTGACATGGCCAAGGCCTTTGATACTTTCCCCATTCAGGTATAATACATAAACTCTCTCAACTAGGCATCAATCCATATGTTACCAGATGGGTAATAAACTGGCTCACTGATAGAACACACCTAGTTAAAACAGGGGAAGCCACCTCAAGTAGTATATCCATAACAAGTGGTGTACCCCAGGAATCGGTCTTGGGGCCTCTACTGTTTGGGATAGACTTCTCAGAGGTGCAGGCCAAATCTTGTGGGCTATGGCTGACCAAGTATGCAGATGACTGCAAGCTGGGTACTGTCATCATTTCCCCTAGTGATGTGGACATCCTCCAAGAGGGTCTCACCCAAATGACTGGTGCCAGAAACATGGCCTCAAACTGAATGCCAAAAAATTCATCATAATCCTTTTCGGGGAGAATGATGTCCCCACAAATGATCACATTGATGATAAGACATTAAACACACAATCAGTCGTGAGGGACTTGGGCATCCAGGTTGACAGCAAACTGACTTTTGACCACCATATTGCCTCAGTTGTAGGAAAAGCTTTCGACATGGCTCACCTCATTAGTAAGGGTATCTCATCCAGGGACAAGGTGGTCATAACATCCCTGTATTCTTCCCTTATAAGACCCATTATTGAGTACAATGCCCCTTTTGGCATGTACCTCACAAAGCAACCTGGTCTGTGACATCAATAGGATTTGTTGGCGGGACAGATTTGTGTCCCAGAGACTCCCCCTTTTGTGGAATAGACTCCCTCTCCACGTAAAGCAGAGTACCTCATTAAACTTTTTTAAGTGCAACCTAGATAACTAGATGGGGAACAGAAAATACACCCCTGAAAGTCCACCTGTTTCCCTGCTTGACAGTGGCATAGGGTGCTGACATGTTGGAAAATGGGCTATATTCTTGGCTAGGCTTGTAAGGGCCTCAGGGCCAATAGCCTAGTAACTTCCTATGATCCTATGATCCAATGAAAATGTCACTGAAGAGTAAAAGGTGGTGGTGAAAAGTGCCTTTACCTTGCCTGGTTTCGTCTCACTATAGTGGGTGTAACCAAAAAATAGCAGAGGACAACCCGCGTGCAATGAATTGTTTAGAGACAGTTTGACCGACCTTTCTTTGTCCCAGAAAAGGAAATGAAAAGCCTTTCAGTCTTAAAAGGGATTGTTCTGTCAAGGTAGTACCTAAGCTGCCTATGCACACCCAGGGAATACATTAACATCTATCCCTTATTCTTAAAGTTTCAGAACGAACACAGGAAAATGAAAAGACTGATAGAAAGTGAAGAATGAAACCACTTTTTGCCTGAAAAAAAAAAGATTAGCGCATAACACAACCCTAACCCTATGGAAAATCAGGTATGGCCGCCCCACCAAGAGAGCCTACAGCTCAGAAATAAACTTTTCAGATGTCAGAGCAACAAGTAAAATAGTTTTCCATGTTAAGAACTTAAGATTAGTGTGAGCTGCTGGTTCAAAGCTGGTAAGGTCAATATTTCAAAAGCATAGTTAAGATTCTGCAAAGGAAGATTTTGCTTGTGAGGTGGTCTCACATGCAATACTCCTCTGATGAACTGTTTACCAAAAAAGACAAACAGACAGAAAGAAGGGGATCCCACTGGCAGACAGCAGAGCTGGCCTCTAAATGCAATTAAATAGATGCATACGCTAAGCCATACTGAAGCAACTCACACTATTCAAGAAATGATAGAAAAGGCAGAGGGAGAAAATAAAACCCAAAATTAGTTTTTTATCAAAGCTCTGTAGCTGAGAGAAGCAATATACTAAAAGATCTTTCACTGATTGTGATACAGGAAAACTGAAAGAGCTTTATGACATAGCTATCTGCTACCATTTCCATAACCAAACATTTCTTGGTAAAAGCCCTCCAGGCTAAGGCAAACTTGTAAAACTGGCCTCTCACAGGAAGCCATGTAGGTAGTCAGGGAGCAGAGATTATAGTAACAAGCTGTTATGAAAATACTGCTTGATATCTGGGGAAACCTGCTCATTTGTTACAGGTAATGGCTAGGCCTAGAAGAAAAGGAGATACTTTGCAGGTGTCATAGAGGCCATCCACAGTGGAAAATGCCTCTTTCACACACTGACAGTTTTGCGTTGGTCTTGCAAAGCAAGCCCAAACAGTGCACCATCCCTGAAAGTGGCATCAAGACGGCCTGGTTCATCTCATCCATAAAGGATAAAAGCCAGAGCTATGTCATCCGAGACAGATACATTCTTCAACCTGCTGCCCTAGCGAAAGCTTCAGATTAGTAAAAATTACAGTGCGGCCTGTGGATGCCTACAGAATAAGTAATTTTAAGAGTCTTTTACATGCACTCTAACTCCAGAGTGAGGGAGCTCCTTCAGCTTTAGGCAATTTTCACAGAGAATGCCTGGAACCAGAACATATAAAAGAGATCATTAAGGTATGGTCTAGAATAGCAAAAACATCTTTTTTGCCATCCTGTGCAGAAATCTATACTGTTTATCTAGCAGCAAAGCTACGATACACTCTGCTATAAACCACCTTCTCCCTTTCCAATTTAGTGCCTTATACAATCACATCATATACTCCTGCTCTGTCTCTTACCCTTTCAAGTAAAAAAACAAAATGATCTCATTTAGTCTCTCTTCACATGTCATACTTTCAGTCTCCCTCACCATCCTAGTCACCTTTCTCTACATAGTTTCTAGCACTTTAATTTACATCCCAAAACTACAAATACTACTTAATTCTGTTTTTTTTATAGTGGTTGTTAAAGATCATAGGTTCAGAAATATGATTGTGAAGCTTATGACTCACTAGCCATTAAGGTGCTTAACTGCTGTAACCTCTTATTAATATTTTCTACTCTGTATATATACATTTTGATTATTTCTGAAGGGAGGTTGACAGATTACTTGTTCTGACTGTAAATGAAAGTTTATTTCATAAACTTGAATAATACTGCATAACACAGCAATAATTTTTTTTCTGTTACTTAGGGTCCTAGTGATGAGTCTCATGGATTTCCCAGCAGGACAGTATCAAATACTGACTTATAGACAAGGTAGAACAAACTGCTAAGTAAACACAAAAAACAGAATATAAAGGACAATTCCTGAAAACTCGTAGAGCAGTTTTTGCTTTACAAATGTGATTTTCAGTATGGAATCAATGCATCCCATCAAGTTGTTTAAGGCATATGTCTCTGTTGCCATGATCTGAGCACAGTGCTATGTTTTTGGCCCTCAGATTTAGCCATACTCCTCCTACACATATAACACTCCTCATAAGGTCAGACATAATTATAAGTACTCACTTCTTTAAATACATAAACTAAGTCTACATAAAGTTTCACTACCACTAACAATATAAAGACCTCCTACTGTGAAAAATAAGAAAATGCTCCTCTTTCTGACTCCCAGCAATAATTTTAAAGATCTTCAGATCACTGGTATGGCTGGTAATCCACAACCAGTACCTCACTTTTACATCTGAGAAGAACAGTCTACATGTTTTTAAATGTATCTTTTGACCATGTTAATCCACTGGGCTGACAGCAGCTTTTCAGGTGAGACCAGAGGCTGCAACCCCCTATGTGGCACTGCAATGTCAGCAATGAACCTGTTGCACCAACAATGACACTGTTACAAGGAATTATTTTGAGAACACAGCACTGTAGGATGGTATCAGTAGGCTTTAATAGTATACAGATGTAACCACCAATCCTGATTAGTTCCATCCTATTTAACCAGTGTTTACCCAATGAACTAAGTACAAACTGGTATTTGTCTTTATTGTGTCAATTATTCCCTTATATGGAATAATGTTGAATGCCTTAACAAGGAATCTACTCATATGATTAGTTTTAACACAGCTCCACCAAGTCTGGCATCCAGCCACACCTCTACTAACAGCACAGAGAATTCCAATCCATCTGCTGCTTCCTACGAACAATAAGTGGACTGCATTGCTATTTTCTGTACTTCTTGAAGTGTTTTTATACTGTACTTTAACTGTTTTATACTGTACTTGTTGGCTGATTATTTTTACCATTTGCTGATTTGTTGTATCTTGTCTGCTGTACTTTATTATCGGCTGCTTAGCTTAACAGTTTCTACTGATTTCTTGTTCTGTGTCTCTTGTAGCATGGACTAGATTCAGACCTGCTGAATCTAGTTCCATTTCTTTGAACTGAGCACAAACCAAGCGTTCCTTGTTGGGCAGGGCCCCCCTCCTCACCCTTGTGGCAGGAGAGTGCAGTTAAGGCCCAATCTGACTGGAAAATGCTGGTGCAGGGCTCAGTTTTTGAGCTTTTTAGTGGTTAATTGGTGTTAAAGAGTTTGCTCTTAGTTGATAGATAAGCCCCGCGTTTGCACTGGTCTGCATTTGTTTGCGCTAAGCGCACCATTGTGCACTGCTGCACAGTTGTAGTTGCCGTTGGCGGTCATAGACGCAAACTTCTTAACTGTTAATTTTTCCTTTGTTCAGTGCTTGTTCTCTATCAGAGGTTTTGCACAATTGTGCTTCACAGTCAAGTGGAACACTCATTGTAACTTTTGAGGTACCAACACAAGTCTCACCCACTAGACCTTCGTTGTTTGGACCTCGTCTCCTGTCCATCTGCCTTACCTGTTCCTCCTGTCCTCTCCCCATTTCTGATCACATTAACTTACCTAGCATTATGGATAGACAATCTCCCACAGTTTCTCCAGCCAGCCTGGTTGACATGGGCAGCCAGAGGCAATGTAGCAATTGCCTCATGTACACTGACAACCCACTTCTTCTAGTCCACACAAATTCAATATGTGGCAGATGCATCTACAATGGATATAAAAAGTTTACACACCCCTGTTAAAATGCCAGGTTTTTGTGATATATAAAAAAATGAGACCACAATAAATCATTTCAGAACTTTTCCTACCTTTAATGTGACCTATAACCTGTACAATTCAATTGAAAAATAAATCTGTTAGGGGAACAATATAAAAAATAAAAAACGTACAATACGCTGGTTGCATAAGTGTGCACACCCTTAAACTATTGTTGTGTGTGCACACCCTTAAACTAATACTTTGTTGAAGCACCTTTTGATTTAATTACAGCATTCAGTCTTCTTATGGGCGGCCATGGTGGTGCAGCGGTTAGCATTGCCGCCTCACAGCAAGAGGTTCTTCGGTTCGATTCTCGGCTGGGGTCTCTTCTGTGTGGAGTCTGCATGTCCTCCCTGTGGTCACGTGGGTTTTCTCCGGGTGCTCCAGTTTCCTCCCACATCCCAAAGACATGCTGTAGGTGGAGTGGACACTCTATATTGGCCCTAGGTGTGCGTGTGTGTGCCTTCTGTGGAAGGTTGGGTGCTAGGCTGGCAACTCGACACCGTAAAACTCCACTGCCAATCATGAGCGGATGGTGATCCACTGTGGCGACACCTAACTGGGAAAAAGCCAGAAGAAGAAGAAGACAGCCTTCAGTCTTCTTGGGTAGGAGTCTATTAGCATGGCACATCCTGACTTATCAATATTTGCCTACTCTTGCTTGCAAAAGCGCTCCAAATCTGTCAGATTGCAAGGGCATCTCTTATGCACAGCCCTCTTCAGGTCACCCCATAGATTTTCTATTGGATTTAGGTCTGGGCTCTGGCTGGCCATTCCAAAACTTTAATTTTCTTCTGGTGAAGCCATTCTTTTGTTGATTTAGATGTATGCTTGGGGTCATTGTTGTGTTGAAAGGTGAAATTCCTCTTCATCTTCAGCTTTCTAGCTGATGCCTGAAGGTTTTGGGCGAAAAGTGACTGGTATTTGGAACTGTTCATAATTCCCTCCACCTTGACTAAAGCCTCAGTTCCAGCTAAAGAAAAGCAACCCCAAAGCATGATACTTCCACCACCATGCTTCACCGTGGGGATGGTGTTCATTTGGTGATGTGAAGTGTTGTTTTTGCGCCAAATGTACCTTTTGGAATTGTGGTCAAAACGTTCAACCTTGGTCTCATCAGACCATAACACATTTTCCCACATGCTTTTGGGAGACTTGATGTATTGTTTTGCAAATTTTAGCCAGGCCTGGATGTTTTTCTGTCTAAGAAAAGGCTTCCGTCTTGCAACCCTACCTCAAAGTCCAGACATATGGAGAATATGGGAGATTGTTGTCACAAGTAGTACACAACCAGTACTTGCCAGAAATTCCTGCAGCTCCTTCAATGTTGCTTTAGGTCTCTTGGCAGCCTCCCTGACCAGTTTTTGTCTTGTCTTTTCATCAATTTTGGAGGGACGTCCAGTTCTTTGCAACATGAATGTTGTCCCATATTTTCTCCACTTTTTGATGACCGTCTTCATTGTGTTCCATGGTATATCTAATGCTGTGGAAATTTTTTTGTACTCTTCTCCTGACTGATACCTTTCAACAATGAGATCCCTTTGATGCTTTGTAAGTTTGCTGCGAACCATGACTTTTGCTGTAGCAGGCAACTGAGTAAATGCCAGAAAAATCCTACTAGAACAGCTGAACTTTATTTGGGGTTAATCAGAGTCTCTTTAACTGATGGCAGGTGTGTACCCAAGAAGACTGAATGCTGTAATTAAATCAAAATGTGCTTCAACAAAGTTTTAGTTTAAGGGTGTGCACAAACAACAAAGCATTAGTTTAAGGCTGTGCACACTTATGCAACCAGCGTATTGTACATTTTTTATTTTTAATATTTCTTCCCCTAACAGATTTGTTTGTTTTTCAATTCAATTGTACAGTATATAGGTCACATTAAAGGTGAGAAAAGTTTTGAAATGATGTATTGTGGTCTCATTTTTTTTATATCACAAAATCCTGGCATTTTAACAGGCGTGTGTAAACTTGTTATGTCCACTGTATATGAAAAACTTAGAATCCAGGCTCTTTCATTCACCAATCAGTACATTTGACACTAAGCAGGCTGTCAGCATACAAACCTCATCTCCTACACCAACCAAACCAATAACACATAAACCTAAATATGTGGAGGTCATTACCAGATGCTTACCAAACATCAGAGAACTCCCAACACAAGCATGTCTCACATAATACACCCACTGAAAAACATAGTACATACAACATCTCACGTCAGTGTCTCACCAGACAAGCCCCTCAGGCAAAACACAAAACCAAACATCTAGGTGACTCCATTGTGAGACACACAGATGTCTCTCTCAAGGTCATGGTCAGCTGTCTGTCAGGTGCCAGGATCTGCCAGACACACACTCAAGTCTCTCACCAAAAGGTACTTTTATGACTTTGTCATAGTCCACGTTGATGTGAATGACTTGAGACATACCTCACTGGACTGTATGAAGAGAGACATGACTGAGCTCTCAGGCAGGTATGTCCCTAGACTTAAGCAGCATTTTACCTTCACCTAGGATGATGCTACAATACAAACAAAAAATGATTGACCTCAACAACTGGCTTAGTTTCTGGTGTCATTCTAAGGGGATCCAGTATCTCTCATCCTGAGCTGATATGGTCAACTGACCTCGATGCTCTGCCAGAGATGGTCTTCATGTCATCCCTGGGATTTTGGTTACTGGCTAAGGTTCTTGCCGCCTCCATATTGCCTTTTTTAGGCAATGCCATAAGAACAAAATTCCCAATGTAAAATTACATTCAAAAAACAACCTAAAAGTTATGCTGCTAAATGCTAGGAGTCTAAACCTCAAACTGCACTCACTACAAGCAGTCCTCACCTTGGAAAATGCTGACATTTGTGCAGTCACAGTGACCTGGTTTAAGGCTGCGGAAAGCACCTCAGCCATACTGGGTTACTTTCCTTCAACACGTTCAGGCCACAAACTGAAGGCGGGAGAACTATAGGAGGTGGTGTATCAATATTCATTAAGATAAATACACCTGTAGACTGGTTAAACAGCACAAATCCCTTGAATTACTGCAGGTGCAACTGACTGTTGGTAAGACTCCGCTTCAAGTCATTGTCAGCTATAGGACTTCCTCCATGAATCAGGACAACCACTCAGCCTATCTGGATCTACTTGAGTCAGTCAAGATACAACTGAACACCCTGGTTTTGGGAGACTTTAATTACCTGTCTGTTGACTGGGTAAATTACACGTGTTCTAGCTCACTTGCCTAAAGGTTCCTGGACTTCATTAACTACAATGCCCTTGATCAGCTGGTTGATGCCCCCACAAGGAGCTCAAACATCCTGGATCTGGTGCTTACCAACATGGGGGACTGTTGCAACACCCCCAATGTGTGGCCCTCCCTGGTGAGATCTGACCACAAATCAGTCTCATTAGAAGTAACTGTAATTCCTGCCCCCCCCCCCCCCCCCGCAGCAGCAACTAGACTAAAAACATCTCCAAGGCCAATTACAAACTCTTAAGAGACAGCCTAAATAGCTTCATTGCCCTTCACCCACTGACGGAACGGTCACCTATGCTGGGTTATACACCAGTGCATTATATGAACATCTTTACAATTGTATTGATTCTGCAGCATCTGTTAGGACCAAAACTAGATCCTCAAGATAAAACAAACCTGCCTGGTGGACATCTGCCATTAACAGGCTATAAAATAAGAGAAAGAAATTGCTGTCTAAGAGTAAGAAGGAACAGTCTCAAAACTGGAAACACTCTGTCTTCAACTTAAACAAACAAATAAGATTTCTTGTGAAGTCCTCCAAAGCTAACTACAAATCCAAGCTAACTTCTCTGACTAAGGACAACCATAAGGCGTTCTTTAGTTACATCCGTAACCTCAAAGGAAAGGCCCAGATTTGTGGGGAACTTGTAGTTAATGGTACTGCATATACAGAACCTGTGGGTAAAGCAAACGTGTTGGCTGACAGGTTCAGTGAAAACTTCACTCCCCTGTCCCTACCACACATACCCAAAGCATCCTACTACCTGTCCCCCAGCTAGTATCTCTAAGCAGCAGATCCTAAACGCCCTCTCCAAGGCCATAAACACAGCCTCTGTGGGACCAGATAACATCCCAGACTGTGTTCTACATGGGTTAAAACAAGAATTAGCAACACCACTGGGTACTATTTTCAACCACAGCCTAAACCCTGGCTTTGTCCCAGCAGAATGGCAAACCACTAGAGTCATCCCATTGCATAAAGGGGGTGTATCCACTGACCCCAGGAACTATAGCTCCATTATCCTGACCAGCTTCATCTGCAAGGCCATTGAATGAATTATCATGGATCTTATTAACAAAGATATGGGAAATCTCCAAACGCTTGACCCCACCCAGCTTGTTAAACCTCGTAGATTTCTTTGAGACAGTCACCAAAGCTCTTGACAAGGGTAAATCTGTCCATATGGCCTACCTCAACTTAGCCAAGGCCTTTGACACAATCCCACACTGAGGCATCATTGATAAACTCACCCAGCTGGGTGTCAACCCACATACTGTCAGGTGGGTTGCAAAGTGGCTCACTGATAGAACTCATACAGCCAAATTAGGGGACTTCACCTCCTCTAGTAGACCAGTAACCAGTGGTGTTTCACAGGGATTGGTTTTGGGACCCCTACTGTTCAAATCTACTTCTCTGAAGTACTGGCAAAAACTAAAGGTCTGTGGATGTCAACTACAGGACAAAGGCACCCAATCATACACAACTAGAGCAATCTGAAGGAAGACGAATGCACCTACCTGCATGCTTTTGGGATGTGGGAAAGGAACTCATGCAATGAAGAAAAGCTCATAAAACCCATGCAGCATGCAGGTACAGGGAGAGCGTGCATACTGCTCAAATACATATATTGCACCTCAGCTGAGAACTTAAGAACTAAGCACAATAAAACAACAATGCTAACCAGTGTGCCACTCTGATACATATATGTATATGGGTGCTGACTGCATGGTCATTTGGTCAACAGGTGGAAGTGCAGTGTTTTTCAGTCAAATGTCCAATGTATCATACAGACTTTTTTTTGGGTGTGTGTTTGTTGAACAGGTAAGCGGGACATGTAGTAGGTGTTTGTGTGGGTGGCGGTTAGGGTTAGACTAAGGGTCAGGTAAGGGGATAAATTAAGTGTGTGTGATAGTGAGTATTTAGTGTTAGGGTTTGGGTTAAGTTAGGTGATAGATTTAGAGAGTGTTTGTGTATGCACATGAAAAGTGTCTGAGCTGTCTTTTGTAGTGGTAGTGTCATGGGAGTTTTTTTTTTTAATTTAGATGCAGGTTAGGGTTAGGGTTAGCATGCATTACTAAGCTGGGCAGCGGGCAGATGTCAAATATATATCTACATCTAACTATAGCTATCTATCTATCTATATATATAGAGAGAGAAAGAGACATAAATACACACAGACACATTTTTAGCCACATAAACATACTGTAAGGCTCTGGTTACATTTAAAGATTTTTTTTTTCCTGTGGCAGTTAAATTATTTACAAGAACCACTAAGACTGGCTTGATCAAAGAGTGGGAATTCATGTTTCATTAATCCACTCCAGCATCTGATACCTTTATAAACTTCAGTTAATGTTTGTCTGTAGTAACTCCATCGCTGTACATCTTCAAGAGGAGATGGGTCCTTCTGGCCAAAACCATTTTCTGTGATGTAAATGGCTGGAGCGTTGTACTTGTCCTGAAAAGCAAACAAGAAGCATAACCATAATAAATGTAGGTACATGCATGGCAGTGTGAAAACACTTCATGATAACATACAGATAGCCAACCTTATAAAACAGGAAAATAATTATTAACATTTTCATCATCTCTTTAACAACTACGATCAAATTTATAATATCTCAATGGTTTTCTGTCTTGGTAAAATTGCAACATCATTTGACTTATATAAATGGTATGGACCAGAAAAGAAAAAAAAAAACACAAACAGCAAAAGAAACCCTCTTAAATGTTGTTGTGATAGAAATACCATGAAGTTATAGGTTTCACAGTCTATTAATATTAACTTCTTACATTAATAGGACCACTTGTATACCAATATAATACTGAATGGGAAGTCTGCTGCAGGACGGCATCAGTTTTCCGCCAGAAATTTGTTAGCAATTAGATGTCCCTTTAAGCTTGAAGTGATGCCAGCATAAGCTCTGACCATTGCAGGCACCAGTGTCAATAAAAGGCAATACCTTGTGCATACTTGCACTCATTTTATAGCCCCAAGAGTGTTTAGAACAATAATAAAAATAAAAAAGTACTCTAACAAATGCTCAGATGTTTTCAATAGCTACATCGCCACAACAGTCAGGAAATCCTTCTATGTGGCACACCTCATCACTAAGGGCTTTTCATCCAGAAAAAAGGAGGTCATTGTCCCATAGTACTCATCCCTCATTAGACCCATTATAGAATACAACACCCCATTTGGTATGTACCTCTCAAGAAACCCGCAAAAACTGGAAAGGCCGCAGAAATACCTCACTAAAAGAACCACAGGCCTAAAGCAGATGCCCTATGCTGACCGCCTTAAAAAACTCCAGCTATACTCTGTCGCATATCTTCTACTCAGAGGCGATCTCCGCTTAACATACAAGGCCATGTAAAACACAGAGCTGTTGGACATGCTACACTTAAAGAAATCCCAATCCCTCAGAGCCACATGCTCCAGGGATCTAAACCTTGTCATCACAATGCACAAAACATGCTGGAGGGATAGGTTCCTGACCCATAGACTCCTCAGACTCTGGAATAGACTGCCCATACATGTCAAGCAGAGCGCCTCTTTCGCCCTCTTCAAAAGGAACCTTGACGATTGGATGGAAGAAAGGAGATTCACCCCGGGGATCACGTCAGTCGCCCTGCTAGACAGGGGTCCAGGAAGTAAATAGTGTGGGAAGAAATAGGCAGGGAATTGTTATGGCTAGGCTTGTATAGGCCCTAGGGCCGATAGCCTAGTACCAACCTATGAACCTATGAACAAGACTAAAAGCTTTTAAAAGTGATAGCAGTGTGGTAAAACTAATAATGCTTACAATAACAGTCACACATATTCCTAATATCTTTGGAAAATACAAATGATCAGCTATGTACAATGTCACCTCAAACCACATTATGAACAAAAACAAATGGGGTGGTGAACAGAAGTCAGTTAGGCAGAACCTCAGACAACTGTACTAACTTCATCACAACAATCACTGATGCAGGATGGCAGCAATGAACTGCAGAATCTCAGGATGTGCAACTTTATTACACCCACAACGGGGTAGAGTGTAAAGCAATAGGGCATGCAGGAATGCAGCAGTGAACTCTGCTCTGACCCTGGAATTAATACCTAATCTGGAATAATTTGTGAAAGTGTGTACAGAGTCCAGGTCACTGGTTCACATATGCTGTTAGCAGAAATATTCATGGAAAATGCTGTTAATCTAGAAGAGTGTTTTACTTAGACGCTTGTTTGTTAATTCTGTAAACAAACTTTTTTACCCCTGGGCCCTTTATGTCCATGACCTGGGACACAAAGGTATATGCAATAATGATTAGTGTGGCTAACCCAAGAACAAATTATGGTAAGAGGAAGGAAAATTTATAAAAGTGAAAGGAAAAATTACTACTGAAAACCTGGAGAATTCCAGTATAGACATGGGAAGAATATGCATCCTCCACAGAAACAACGAATGGAGATAAAGAGTGAATCCTTGACCTTATAGCTATGAGGCAGTGAACCCACAAATGAGCTACTGTGCTGTCACACTGCCCTTAACAGAGACTTAGAATGTCTATCGTAACAGAAAGAAAAGCACTCAGCTAGCTATTCTCAAAGTGCATTCTTTGTAATATACCTATTTGCTGTCTCTACATAAAGGAATCGAAGAACTGGTCAAATTGTTGGAAGGCTTTGACTTTCTTCTGCTTGCTTAAGTATGATATAGTGCACTGTTTTCTCTCTCTTCTTTAATAAATAAATAAACGAACACAGTGGCTGACAGAGACAGAAAAATTATTTAGCATAAAAGATTATTTGTCTAAAGAACAGCTATCTCTATGGAATACAATACGCAGCTCTTTTCACATACGAACTTGGGACAATGACATTTCTTTAGGTAAAGTGACATCCACCATAGAGTGTTTTTGAAATAAATATTGCAATGTTATTGTATAACTGTTTAAAGAGGTTAAAAGGGAGGAAGAACTTAAGTTACCAGATAAAGGATGAAAGATGTACTGAAGGGCTGTAATGCAGGACGCCCTTCAAAAACACTTTCACCACAGTGTAAAATGGAATAACAGTGTAAAAAAACAGCACAGGCAAGCAAGCTGATACTGCAAAGATGCTGAAGTGCAAGCCCAGAAACTACTGTACTACTACAAGTACTGAACACACTATTATCAGCTAAGAACTAGGAAAAAATATTTATTTATTTACTTATTGATTGACATTTGATTACCTGGAAGGTCTGACTGGGTAGAAGCCCATTTTCAGCAGCGGCCTGGGGAGAAATGCTCCACAATATAACAAAACATTTTAAGAACAATAATTTTACAATCTGCAAAAATAATACACAAATATCTGCAGATTAAACAATTATAACAAATTAGACATAATATGAACACATTGGTAAAGAATAGATACAATTTATATGACAATGACTTAATATTTAAAGAAATTTTAGCCAGTTTATAGAGGAATTAAAATTAACTTAGTATAATGTAAACAGGAACTGCAATATAAAGTGAAAGAAAAAACAGGGTTATGGCATATTTAGAAAGAGAGTCAGGGAAGAGAAACTGAAGTACGGAAGTAAGTAAAGCAGGGAGAGTAATGAGATGTAAGATATGAATAGGTACTGGCTCACATTTAGGGATATCGTTTATCCTGATGTTGAGCAAGAACAGAGACAGATTTTGACTAGGAAGTCTTTCAGAATGGTGGAGGGAGGGTACTGACCTGATGGATACAGGTAAGGAGTTCCAAACCTTTGCAGCATGATACGGGCATAAACAATACCTAACAGATGTGATAGGTTTGTGGACAGACAGGAGTTTTTGATCTTTGGATCGTAATGATCGACTAGGAACAAAATTGTATAGAATGGTATTTAGTGCTGGACAAGCAGACTGATGTTGAATAATTCGTAGGTTGTGAGAAGCTGTGTATGTGTTAGTTGATGGGGTAGTTATAACCAATTTAGTCTTTTTAGTGATTTGCAGTGGTGGGTTCTGAAAGAGGTATTTTTTGCAAATTTAGCAACTTTATTACAGCACCACTCAAGTTTTGATTTTTTGAGAGTCCTGGACGTTAGTAAGGATGGGAGAACCATAAAGAAGTTTTGGGTGGAAATAAGTATCGGCAAGCATAGTTGTAGTTGCATCGATGAAAAAGGTTTTGGTTCTGTAAAGCCTCCCTATTTGATGAGTTTTTCTTGTGCAATTTTTTATTTGCAGGTCAAACTTAAAATCATCATCCACTATCATCCCTAATAATTTGCTATGAGAAGCGACTTCAATGGTTGTATTATCAAGACAGGACTTTACATTTTGTTTTTTCACTTGAGAGGGATTTTTGGGAAAAAGTATCACTTTGTTTTTCTTCGGGTTGAGCTTGAATTGTAAGTTGCAAAGCCATTTTCAGTGGCTGTTACAGCTTCCTGAGTAATATTTTGAAGGTGTGTTATGTTGTCAGATGTGCAAATGAGTGTGGCATCATTCAAATATAACTTCCTAATGGTAGGGTCCTTTTTCTTTATTACAAGTCAAATGACATTATAAGAAAAACAAATGACTGCAAAAATAACTGAGTATCTTTCATGCTGTATGAGAAATCAATGACAAGGAGGAAGGAATCCACCCTGTTTTTGGAGAGCAGCCATGTGCAGAGGTAACAGAAGGATTTGGTGAGCTGATGTTAATGTCAGCAGTGTTAAAGGTGGCTGCCCTGCTCACAGAGAAGCCACAAGAATTTAATTTGTTCCTTCTGTTTACATAAATGTGTGTGTGTTTGTATATATACATATATGTACACACACACACACACACACACACACACACACACACACACACACACACACACACACACACACACACACACACACACACACACACACACACACACACACACATTTTTGTCCCCACCACCTAAAATACTGACACTCAGTCCCTTTCTCAGCTGACTGTCTCATAGCCAAAGAAAGGCACATAATACAGTCTATAGATAGGTAAGTGATCAGAGTCCTAAGAATCTACTTCTGGTACAACTGTCTCTATTATACAACCTGCACATCAAGTTGTCTGAAGTGCTGGGCCAACTAGATTTCCCAAAACTGGATATACAAAGCACTGATCTCCACAATGAGCCTTGTAGCAGTCTTCCCTTCAGGAGGAATAGCACACGTATTCAGTTAAAACAAAAACCTCTTATTTATTTACTTTCTAATGGATGAGCATCCTTGGAATCTGGCTGACAATAATCAAAAGATAAAATCAATTTACAGGAGTGTGGAAGCTTATAACACAGCAATGACAGTACTGTTGAGTGATCAACTTAACAAAACAATATTCATTTTAGGGAAGCTGAAATTGTATTTCATATGGAATACTATTAGTGTGGGGGTCTAAGCATTCCCTGCAGGGTGACATTTGTGAAACATGCTTGCTCTTAAACTGGAAAATTGGCTTCTAATGCTGAGAAAAAGTTTAGAGCAAAGGTCCAAATAGTTGCGTCACAAATTCTCAGAGATGACACATTTTTTTAAATGCTGCACTCATGGCTGATGCTATGGCAAAGTATTCCTTAAAGGGCACCTCTAATGTTTGCTGAAATACTCATTACAGAAAACTATACAGCTGGCCAACCACCTGGAAAGGGAATTCATAAAGACTAATGCACTGATTTCTTTTAAAATAAAATTAAAAGTTGGTCCATCTGACCGGTAACCTTGGTTCTGGCAATGTACTACCTGAGGTACCATTGAAAGTCCAGAAGGTATAGCATCCTTTTATCCTTACTTTGAAGGTCAGGAAAGAAGATGGGCATCTAGACTGCTTCAATCAATGCCAGCTAAGAACCTACCTTGGGAATGGGGGGATAGACTGGTCCTAAGACTGACCCTGTCCTTATGAAACACTATATAAGGCATCTTGCATATGGCAGCCTGCAGCTCTGAGACTTTTCGCTGAAGTACTTACCAAGAAAATAAGCTTTTCAGAACAGAAATTTTAAAGGTGCAGAAACACTGATCACATTGGTGAATAGTGCAAGTCTTTGGTATTTAACATTTAAGCTCAAAGGAGGGGGCACTGGCCTCCTAGGCCATTATACAGGAAGTGTAACCCTTCCAATACTGCTTCAACAAGCTGTTGCCCAAAAAAGAAACTTCGACAGAAATGCATGCCACATGCCGCAACAATAAAACATTTACCTTAACTGATGTGCAAGAATGGCCCTGTAAGAAGAGCTAAGTACTTCATAAGTACTTCATAGGTGTAAGCTAGACTAACAACCACAGGCGCCTTTATAAGCCTAGCCATGCATCTTAAAAGTATTCAACATTTTTTAGTGAACTAGAGTTATTTTATGGGGTATATTTAAGCTAGGACATGGGTGGTCAAGTAATTACATGCTGTCTCTGTCCACTAGAGACATACGTGCCAGACCAGGGTTGAATTTGCCATTTTCCATCCATTGATCAAAGTTACACTTGAATAGGCTCAGGGAAAAACTCTGCTTCATATGGATGGGAAGCGTGTTCCAGAGAAGGGGTATTCTCTAAGAGATATACCTACCCCCCCCATATGTCCTATTTTTGTTACAAGCAAGATTTATGTCCATGGATTGGGTAGTTCTGATGCTACTGGTCTTGCAAATATGCAAGAAGTCTATAAGAGCAGGATCCAGGGATGCCTGGTATGCCAGACATAGATTACCCCTCAACAGTCTATAGAAGACAGAGTATAGGGATAGGGCTTTGAGGTAATCTGTGTAGGACGTTTTGTTAACACCCTATATTCTTTTTGAGAGGAACCTCTGTGGATGTTCTATTTTTTACATGTGCCTGGTCAAGTACATAACTGAAAGGGGCACTGTACTCAATTATGGCCTTGAGGAGGACTGAAAACACTGTAATGATGACTTCCTTGGACCTAGACACCATACTCTTGGTTATAAGTTGAGCAAGGTAGAATGATTTCCTTACTGCCTTAGACCCATGTTGGTTGAAAGCCAGGTTACTATCTACATATATCCCCAAATACCCAAATACTGGGTCCAGTCTTAGGGGTATGTTACCAATGAGGTAGTTTCCTAGGGTAGCTGGCTTCCTATGGCTCTGGCAGCAGTTATTTGCTTGTGTTAGATCTTCTTGGAGAATATTAGTATCTTGGTGGGATTGAGGCACAAAATACTGCAGTGAATATATGTCCAAAGAAATGCAATTATAAGAAAGACATTTTCTGTTTTGCTAAATAAAATGTCAATATAATAAGTCATCTTGCTTCCTACAAGATCCTAACATTCTTTGGAAGCCTGTCCTTAAATGGGTACCAGGTGGAGTGGATCTATGCAGCAAATCTTGGAATTCTGAGATTTGCATGTACCAGTGATCCCCTGTTCTGCTCTCTGCATCAAGTGCAATTTCCCTTAAGAGCACACAGAGATCACAGCCAGTCCAGGGCTGGTTTCTCCCTCTTTATCCAGATTCCCAATAAGACTCCCCACTGGCACAGCTATAGAGTTGAGATCTCAGCTGAGAGGCCAAGCCAAGACCTCCAGCACCCTCTCTGGCCAACCAGTGCTTTGTGTGCCTGCCAAATAGCTGACACACACATATACACACTTTGAGGTTTTATTTACACACATTCACATACACATACGCCTGAGAAAGGCTGGCACAGATTTTATAGCTATGCCCCCTTTTGCCCAAACTATAAGGTAGTTATCACTGCCACCAGCCACTCCTTATCAGCTACTTTAAGGCCCTTAACAAAGGGTGTCCAATCTTACTGTGTAATATTACTATCAATACAAATGGTAATTTGACCAATAGCAAGGCTGTTAGGAGTGTGGTCTATATTACATGATCGAACGTTTAGTTAGTTGAATAACTAAATGTCGATCACTAAATGTCGAAGACCCAAAACCGTGAATCGCAGTTTCCACACAGGGAAACAATGCCATTGTCCTAAAAAACAATAAACCCAAATCAAGTGGGAGGCTTTGCCCCCCACAGCCCCCAACTAAATATACCAACTACGAGATTGCTCCACATTGCAGAAAGGGAAAATTTGCGTAATGGCCAAACGACTGGTTTACTTGTATGGAAACTGCCGTTCACGGTTTTGGGTCTTCGACATTTAGTGATCGACATTTAGTTATTCGACTAACTAAACATTCGATCATGTAATATAGACCCTAGGAGTGGCCCACAATGTCACCAAATAAATATGCAAGCACTCTCAGAACTTAAATATCTCTAGACAGATCAGCCACAATGAAAGGTTTAAATATGTTTAATAATAAATAATAAAAGAACAAGACAATACTAAGTATATATTTACAGTGGCATCAGAGTTCCAAATCACAAGAAATATTTAAAACAACATTGCAGGACAGTCTCAAGTAAATAATGAAAACATCTAAACTGAGTGTTGCTATATTCCTTTTTTTTTTCAATAATAAATCTTTATTATTTTCCAATTGTTAATACAATACTACAATATATATACATTATATACATGAATGCTTCCAACAGTCACATAAGATCATTATACATTGAGATACAATTCTGAAAAGAGTATTAAAAGATCTAGTATCAATATACAGGCTTATCAATACTAACTTCCATATTAAGTATGTACTTCCAGGGGATAACTGGATTAGAACATTAAGCCAACACAATATTAAAGATTTGCTCCCATATTTTTGTATTATTTATATTTTTCTTATGATCTTTGATTAGTAATTTATGTGCTAAAATATGTTTTATCGCTACAGTTTTAAAGTTTTCCCATGAAGTCTGAGATGGATTCATCCAATTTGCAGCTATATAAAGCTTAATTAACAAAAAAATATTTATGAGTATGATCATTTGGGATCTGTCCAAGTTATTCGGAGGAATATGAAGAATCATAAACTCCCAAGAAAGTGTGGACTGTTGATAACCCATTTTTTGTAATTGAATTTTTAAAGAGTTCCAAAGTTTAAATATACATTTACAGCTCCAGAACATGTGTAAAAGGTCAGCCGTTTGATCAATACAATATGGACATTTAGGTGAATTTTTAGAGTTGAATTTATGCAGACTGAGACGAGTGTAATAAGCGTTGTTAAATATCATCAGCTGAGTAAATAATAACTTTTGAAGAGATACTGATTTTAAGGTTAGGTTAATTGCTTTCAGTATTTTATTATCATCAATCAGTAATATTTTATCCTTCCAGTATTTTGATAAGAGTATTTGGTTTTTATATTTCACGTCTTTTACCAAATTATATGAAGACGTTATATATTTAGAGTCCTGCATAAGAGTTTGCCATAGATTTGAACAATTGGTTAAATCTTCTTCTTTAATTTTGAAATTATTAAAATAACTTATGGAAAGATCCTTTAATTGTCTCATTATAATTAAATAAGAGTTAGGAAGTCTCATCTCTCTTAACATGTCATGTATTGAGATACCAAGATAAGGATATAGATCAAGTACGGTTAAATCAACTATAAGTGGAAATGTTTTAAGATCTATCAATTGATTACCGATTTTCAAATTCGGATTCTTGTGAAATGGTTGGAAAGTCATCATATATTGTAAGAGATTTAATGATTTAAACAGGTTTTGTATCGATATTATATATAGTCTAATATGCTCCATCAAAGCATACAATTTAAGGGTATCTTTATTTAAAAAGGGTAATGCCTTAGAGTTAATACCCAATCTAACAGCATGTTTATAATTCAGAACCAACCACTTAGGTGACCATTTACTACTGGATATGTCAAAATTAACCACTCTTAGAATTCTATTAGAGTTTATTATTAAATAATATAATTAAAAATTAGGTAAGTCTAAACCATCCTTATTTTTCGGAGTCATCAATTTGTCATAAGATATTCTAGTTTTTCTAGGTTAGTGTTGCTATATTCCTAACTGTATCTAAGAGAAATATACTGTTCCCTAGACTTACTTACTCATAGCAAGGCAAATGTGTGGTGAATGGGTCTTCTGGTCAGGTCCAAGACAGGCTACAGAATGTTTCAGAAGTTAACCTTCTGTACTCCAGTTTCCACTGTTAAAATATATACATCTAAACAGTTACAATAGTGCAGGTACATTTCTGTTCTATTCCAGGTCATGCCATGGTTACATCTTTGAGCTCAGTACTTTATAAAATACCTTTTCAACACACGTCTGTACAAATCTAGTTTTATATATACATGACATATAGCTCTAATATATTTGTAACACAAGCATCTTATATGAAGCATGTTGACATTCACAAATGACACATAAACATTTACAAAATTCTTGACAGCTGTGCTGACAGTCTCTCCCTTTGTCACACTTCCATATAAATCATACTGATATTCACAAATGACATAACTATTTACAAAATTCCAGCTAGCTGGGCTGGCAGTATCCCCTTTTGTCACAGCACCCTTGGTACAAAAGGTAAGAGAAGGAAGGTATACAGAGTATTAACCTGGATGTAATGTCTTCCTTTTCAGATACTGTACTGAAAATACCCTTTTTTATTGGTCCTGGTTTTGTGGTTGTTTTAAAAGACCCTTTTCAACCTGCTTTCTTTCCCTGGGCAGGAAGAGTAGACCCTTCTCCATGTACACGCATGCCACCAGAAAGGCCTTTGCAGTGTTCAAGTTCAGGCTGGACTCTGAGAGGTTGAACAAAAAAAAAACACGGGTTGTTTAGATTGGTCATATTTAGGTTCATAGGTTGGTACTAGGCTATCGGCCCTAAGGCCTATGCAAGCCTAGCCATAACAATTCCCTGGAAATTTTTTCACACAATATTTACTTCTCTGGGCCCCTGTCTAGCAGGGCAACTGACATGATCCCCAGGGTGAATTTCCTATCTCCCATCCAATCATCAAGGTTCCTTTTGAAGAGGGCCAATGAGGTGTTCTGCTTGACATGTATGGGCAGTCTATTCCAGAGTATGGGGAGTCTCTGGGTCAGGAACCTATCCCTCCAGCATGTTTTGTTCATTGTGATGATAAGGTTTAGATCCCTGGGGCGTGTGTCTCTAAGGGATTGGGATTTCTTTAAGTGGAGCATGTCCAACAGCTCAGGGTTTGACATGGCCTTGTATGTTAAGCAGAGATCGCCTCTGAGTAGACGATATGCCACAGAGTATAGCTGGAGTTAATATGTGCATTTCTTTCAATCTACGTAAAGGAAAATATGGACGCCTTTAGGGCTCCGGAAGGGAAACACATTTGGTGAACTTTGGCAGCACAGTGACGAAATCTTAGGTAATATTACAGTGGATATGCCTCTTGTCCACCCTGAATCTAAGAAAATACCAGTGATCCTTGTGGGTCAGAATATAAAAGTAGGTATCCTTAAATACAAGCTGATAAACAGGGTCATCGGAAAAAAAATGGAAGAAATGCTGCAGGGTGAATATTTTTAAGTTCTTGACCTTGAAAACCCTGTTTAATCTGAATAGGTCCAGAACTTGTCTTAGGGGCTATCCTTCATGGGAACCAGAAAAGCCTGGAGTGGAATCCCCTTTCCTTCCCTACAAAGAGAACTGCTTCCATTCTGAAATATGCAATCAGTTGCTGAAGTACCTGCAAGACTAAGCTTCTGTTTTAGGATGACAGATAGTACTCCTGAGTGTTCAAGCCATGTAGCAATTGCCTCATGTACATCCACTTCTTCTAGTCCGCACAAATTCAATATGTGAGAGATGCATCTTTATTAAGAACATAGAATCCAAGCACTCTTGCTCTGACACTAAGCAGGTTGTCAGCATGCACATCTCACCTCCTGCACCAACCAAACCAACAACCCAAACCTACATATGCGGAGGTCCTTACCAGAAGCTTACCTAAATGTCAGAGACCTCCCAAACACAAGCACACTTCACATAATACATCACCTGTAGAACACAGTACATATATCTCACATACCAGTGTCTCACCAGTCAAGCTCCTCAGGCATAACACAAAACCAAACATCTTAGTCACAGGCGACTCAATTGTGAGACACACACATGTCCCTCTCATAAGGCTGGATAAGGAAAAGGTCACGGTCAGCTGTCTGTCATGTGCCAGAATCTGCCACATCAAGTACACACTCACGTCTCTCAACAACAGGTACTCCATAATAGACCATGTTGGTGTGAATGCTTGAGATGTACCTCACTGACAATATGGGCAGACATGATTGAGCTGATTATGTGTCTCAGGCAGGTATATCCCTAACCTTAAGCAGCACTCTACCTTTGCGTAGGATGATGCCACAATACAAACAAAAAATGATTGACTTCAACAATTAGCTTAGTTTCTGGTATCATTCAAAGGGGATCCAGTATCTGTCAGCCTGGGATGACATGGTCGACAGACCTCGATGCTTTACCAGAGATGGTCTTCATCTGTCACCCCTGGGATTTCAGCTACTGGCTAAGGTTATTGCCACCCCATATGCCTTTTTAGGCGATGTTAAAAAAAAGAATTCCCAACGTAAAATTACCTGCTAAAAACAACCTCAAGGTTATGTTGCTAAATGCTTTTAGTCTAAACTAGAAACTGTACTCACTGGAAGCAGTCCTCACCTTGGATGATGCTGACATTTGTGCAGCCACTGAGGCCTGGTTTAAGGCTGCAGACAGCACCCCAGCTATACTGGGTTAGATTTTCTTCCACATGTTCAGGCCACAACTGAAGGTGAGAGAACTAAAGGAGGTGGTGTATCAATATTCATTAAAGATAAATGCACCTTTAGACTGGTTAAACAGCAAGATTCACTTGAATTACTTCCAGTACAATTGACTGTTGGCAAGACCCTTCTTCAAGCTATTGCCAGCTATAGGACCCCCATCCATGAATCAGTACATTGACTCAGCCTACTTGGTTCTACTTGAATCAATCAAGATACAACCAAACAGCCTGATTTTGGGTGACTTTAATTACCCGTCCATTGAATGGGTAAATTATGAGTGTTCTAACTCACTTGCCCAAAGGTTACTTGATTTTGTTAACTCCAATACCCTGAACCAACTGGCTTGTACACCCACAAGGGGCTCAAACATCCTGGATCTGGTGGTCACCAACATAGAGGACTGCTGCACTACCCCCAGTGTGCTGCCCTCCCTGGTGAAATCTGACCACAAATCAGTCTTGTTAGAAGTAACTATAACACCAGACCCCCCCCCCCCACCAGCAGCAAATGGTCTAAAAAACTTCTTCGAGGCCAATTACAACCTCTTACGAGATGGCATAAATAGCTTCATAGCCCCTGCACCCATTGATGGAATGGACACCTATGCTGTGTTATATACCAATGCTTTACACAAGCATCTGTACAACCGTATGGACTCTGCCATACTTAACAGAACCAAAGCAAGAAATGCATGGAAAAACAAACCTGCCTGGTGGACATCTGCCATTAACAGGCTATACAATAAGAGAAAGAAATTGCTGTCTAAGAGTAGGAACGAATGGACTCAAAACTGGAAACACTCCCCCCCTCAACATAAACAAGCAAATAAGACTTCTTGTGAAGTCCTCCAAAGTTAATTACAAATCCATATTAGCTTCCCTAACTAAGGACAAGCACAAGGCTTGTTTAGTTACGTCCATAACCACAAAGGAAAGGCCCAGATTTGAGCTGAACTTGCAGACAATGGCACTACATATACAGAACCTGTGGATATACCAAACCTGCTGGCAGAAAGGTTGAGTGAAAACTTCACTCCCCTGCCCCCACCACACATACCCCAAAGCAGCCCTATCACCTGTCCCTTAACAAGTATCTCTAAGAAGCAGGTCTTAAATGCCTCCTCCAAAGTGAAAAACACAGCCTCTGTGGGACCAGATAACATCTCAGGCTGTGTTCTACATGGGTTAAAACAGTAATTAGCAAAACCACTGGGTTCTCTTTTCAATCACAGCTTAAGCACTTACTTTGTTCTAGTGGAATGGAAAACAGCTACCGTCATCCCTTTGCAAAAATGGGATGCTTCCATTGACCCTCATTAGCCTGACCAGCCTAATCTGCAAGGCCATGGAGCATATCATCATGACCTTATCAACAAAAATACAGGAAATCCCCAAATGCTTAACCCTGCCCAGTTTGGCTTTGTCAGGGGGAGATCATGCCTGTTAAACTTGGTGGACTTCTTTGAGACAGTCACCAAAGTCCTAGATGAGGGTAAATCTGTGCATACGGCCTACCTAGACTTAGCCAAGGCATTTGACACAATCTCCCACTCAGGCATCATTGATAAACTCACCCAGCAGGGTATTAACCAATATATTGTCAGGTGAGTTGCAAAGTGGCTCACCAATAGAACTCATACAATCAAAATAGGGGACTACACCTCCTCCAGCAGACCTGTAACCAGTGTTGCTCAACAGGGATCAGTTCTGGGGCCCCTACTGTTCAGCATCTACTTCTCTGAACTACAGGCAAAAACTAAAGGTCTGTTGTTGGCAAAGTTGCAGATGACTCAAACTGGGAGTTGTCACTGAAACCCCAAACAATGTCAACATCTTCCAAGAATGACTTACATAGACCAATGATTAGTGCCAAAGTCATGGTCTTAAACTTAGACCAATGATTGGTGCCAAACTCATGGCCTTAAACTTAATGCAAAAAATGGATCATCATCTCCTTCAGCAAGGGCGGTGTTCTTGCAAACTACCACATCAATAGCAATACCTTAACCACATATTCAGTGGTGAGAGATCTGGGCACACAGGTTGCCAACAACCTTACCTTTGATTGCCATGTCTCCACAGTGGTAAGAATGGCATTTTATATGGCTTGTGTCATAAGTAAGGGCATTGCCTCCAGAAAAAAAAGAGGTTATAACCCCCCCATACTCTTCCATCATCAGGCCAATAATCGAGTACATTGTTCCCTTTGGTATGTACTTTTACAAACACCTGCAGCAATTAGAGAAACCACAAAGGTTCCTTACAAAGAAAATTCAGGGTCTTCAGCATCTGTCATATGTGGACAGACTGAAATCACTGTTACTTGTGTCATACAGACTACTCAGAGGTGAACTGTGCCTTGCACATAAAGCAATCAGATCCTGCTGATGCCGTTAACCTAGTAACCTCCTATGATCGGTCCCCCTCTATAACCTAGGAAACACATGCCATGTGTTTAAACTTATTGGAAGCACTCACCATCCAACCAAATACCATATTCTTGGGTGACTTTAATGAATCCACTATTAACTGGGAATCCTATCTGTCACCAAACATACAGGCACAGAGATTCCTGGATTTTGTAAACACAAACTGCTTGGACCAGATTGCCAATACACCACCTGGGGTGCAACCATACTGGTATCAGGTCCTCATTAATATGGGAGAGTGCTGAAAACCCCCTAGAGTAATGTCTTCTCTGGCAAGGTCAGGCCACAAAATGGTCTCCTTTGAAGTCCTGGAACCACATCTAACCGTGGAATATTCAGGAACTACTCTAAGGCTAACTTCCTGCTATTAAGTGATAACCTGGTAAAATCTGAAGCCCCCATAAACCCAGAGAACACTGCTGCCTAAGCAGAACTGTTCACATAAACCCTACACAGGCATGTTAATAGCAGCATAGAGGCAGCTGTACCCACCAGGAAGAAGTTCAGAACTAACTCAAAAAACAAGTCACGCTGGTAGAATCACAAAATCAATAGGCTGTATAACAGAAGGAAGAAAGTTATGGCAAAAATTAGGAGGTGCAACACCCAGCAGGATAAAAGCACTCTCAAATGAAACAAATAACTCACAGGAGAAATAAAGTCCACCAAAGCCAAATTTGAGGTAAATGTGGCCTCCTGGGCCAAGGAAAACCACAAGGCATTCTTTAGCTACTGTATGTCCGCAACCTCAGAGGCAATACACAGTTGTGTGCAGAGTTCATCGAAAATGGAACCACCTATACTGAGCCAGAAGATATAGCAAAACCTACTGGCTGACAAATTCAGCTCCAGCTTTACCTCTCTCTTCCCCTTCAACCTTCCCTCAGGAAAATACCATCAAATATAACTCCCTCTGCTATCACTAGGGAAGAGGTCCTTAATGCTCTCTCTAAGGCCAAGAACACTGCATAAATGGGCCATGACAATATCCCAGGATGCCTTCTAAATAGCATGAAACATGACCTATCAGGCCCTCTCGAATTGATTTTTAGCTGTAGCCTCCAAATAGGCTTCATGCCTCATGAATGGAGAACAGCAACAGTTATCCCTTGGTACAAAGGTGGGCCACCTACAGACCCTGGAAACTACAGACCTAGACTAGTCTTATATGCAAAGCCTTGGAAATCAAACCCCCCTAGGTCATACAATATCAAGACTATTCCCCTGAACCCAGTGCCATGGCATAAGGGGATAAAGCCCTAACTGTGGCACAGGTGACTCTGGTACAACCAACATCTCAGGCATCTGAGGTACTGGCAGGAAGGGATGGGTGAGCCCATTCCGGGAGGGAGGGCACTTGCTGATGATGTTTTCTAAGGGGAGGCATGATCCAAAGAGGGGAGTAGCCCAGTGATGATCACTGACGAATGCAGGGGGAAAGGGCAAGGAAGTAATGGGGAAGGTCATAAAAGAACCCTCTCTCTGGGCAGATATAGTAGGCCAGAACACCAAGACATTCTTAAGCTCCATGCCAGTTCTAGCCCTACTGGAAAGATCGGGGGAGGGAGGTTGACACATGGCTTGTAGACCTGGCAATGAACATGGACCACGAGGTAAAGTGACGAAGAATGATGCAGTGGAAAAAAATACTCCCCTCAAAACTGACACAGTAATTAGAGATCTGGGAATGTATGTTGGCAACAACATAATATTTGATCACTACGCCTCAGCAATTGTTAGGAAATCATTTTATTTACTGTATTTAATTGCTACAGGCACTTCCTCCAGGTCCAAGGAAGTTCACAGTTCCACTATATACAAGTCCCTAATTAGACTCATCCTTTAATTCAATGCCTCATTTGTCACGTACTTCTCTAAACAACCGGTCCAGCTTGATAGGCCATGGAGATTCCTAACTAAGAAATTTATGTACTGTAAGCTTCCGTGCTACCTAGACAGATTATAAGCCTGTTTGTATACTCATCTCATATGCACTCTTGGGTAGTGATATCTCACTGGCTTGTCATGCTATGAAACACTCTGCCCTTTTTTATCTCTCTCACCTTTAAAAAAACATTACTACTGTCATTACCCACACCAGAAACCGTAACATCCGTTGTCACATTAACACCACCTGCTGGTGCAAAACATACTTAGTCTACATCAAGTCCTGTTTTAGAAACAGACTTCCTATGTATATCTAGCATAGTAATACCCAGACTACTTTTAAATCTAGACTTGAATAGTGAATGGGTAATCTTTAATTCACTCCTGGGAAATGTAATAGCCTATTCATTCAAGACAGCTAACATTTCAAAATTTTAAAAGTGTACTTGTTGAGTAATATTTTGAACATTTGAAAAAGTTACTTGGATAAGGTTAGAGCTCGCTTATCCCACTGCAAACTTTGCACTTACCTATGAACTTATAAACATATATCTCCTCCTGGATTCCAAGTCATCCATAGACTCCTGCTTAAATTTCTCCATCATAAGATTTAAAGATTTTCTAAAAGAGACATATTCTAATGTGGAGCACAAAGTAATGTTCATCATTAGTGATATACCCTGAAGAGATGGTGGGACAGTCCCTACTATACAGAAATTCACATGGGTTGATGGTTAACTGCTCTGTTGTCAACCTACTAAGGTGTATAAATTGACCTTTAACCACTCCACCCTTCATGTGAAAAGGATGTAAACTTTCTCTGTGTAGATACTGGTTGACAAAAGTGGTCTTCCTGAATATTTGACTCTTGAAATTCCAAGAAACAGTATCAAACCATAATCTGCCACAATAAAGCACCCCTATTAATCCCAACAAAACACCCTTCTAACTCCAATACGCTAACCTTTGTAGCACCCCAATTAAAGGACTGGACAGTATGGATATGCAATTTCCTACCTTCTCTATAGCCAGCTTGATGGATATGGGCATGCTGAGACAATGTAGTGATTGTTTCATGTTTACAGACAGCCATTTAATCCTAAAGAAGCAGGCACAGTAAGAGAGAGGTATACGTATACAATAACACAAGAGGCTAACCCCCATACAAGCGCACATCAGATTGCTGAAACCACACACACAAACCACCCACCTCAACATAGCACACAACACACACACAGACTAACGTATACTGAGGCAATGAAAAGCAATCTTCCTAAACAACAAAGATTGCCTAGACTACCTGCTGTCAAAACTGGGACTCAGCAAGCATAAAGGCACTCACAAAAACACCTAACACCATGCATACTAACACTCTAAGCAGAGCCCCAAATGCTAAGCCTCTAAGGCACGCAAACACACTTCCCAGGACTCTCATCACAGTGGACTCCATTCTAAGATATACTGATGCCCCTCTAACCAGGATGAACAAGGAGAAGAGAACTGTTAGCGAATTATCTAAGCCAGGATCCACCAAATCAAGCTATTCTCAAGTCATTACTCCACAAGTAGCAGGATGACTCCATCATGGCCCATGCATTTGTAAATGACCCGAGATGTACTTTCCTGGACAACATGAGTAGAGACATTACAGAGCTTTCAAATTGTGCGTTTCAGGCTGGTATGAGCCTAGCATTGGGCAGCATATTAACATCACTGAGGATGATACCACAATATGAGCAAAAAATTACTGATTTCAACAACTGTCTGTCTTTCTGGTGTCACTCTAAGGGGATCCAATATTTGTCAGCTTGGGAGGACATGGTTAACAGACCACTTTGCTTTGCAAAGATGATCTGCACCTTTCCTCTCTAAGCTTTTAAATACTGGCTAAAACTTTATCCATCCCATAGTACCTTTTTTTAGGCAATACCAAATTGACAAACCTACCGACAGACAAATTCAACTCTGCTGAACCTCAAGGTGTTACTGATCAATGCCAGGGCCCTAAATAAAAAAAAAACTTCACTCCCTCCAAGCTCTGCTCACACTCCAGGATATAGACTTCTGTGTAGTTAACGATGCTTGGTTTAAAGCGGCAGAGTATATCCCTGAAGTGCAAGGTTTCAGTGCCTTCCACACTCACAGACTAGTAGCTACACAGACAATGGCTAAACGTGGAAGTGTATCAATATGCATTAATAACAAGCATACTTCTACAGTGGTCAAACAAAATGATGTATTGAAACATCTCCACATGCATATCACCATAGACAAAATCCCATAGCATAGCCTATCCAGCTACAGGTTACCCTCCATGTCCAAAAAAGCTCACAATGCATACTTAGACCTACTGGAGACACTTGCTATTACCCCTAATTCTACTCATGAGAGATTTTAATTACCCCTCTAGAGACAGGGAATAAACACAGTCTCAAAGCCTGAGGCACAGAGACTCCTGGACTTTGTAAATACAAACACCATTGACAAAATAGTGAATATTTCCATGGTGTAATAGTTAGCACTCTGTACTCTAAATCCAGTGGTCGGAGTTCAAATCTCAGGGAAATGTAATGATTGGGGGTTGACATAATGGTCAAGGTGTTTGACTCACGGTTACAAGGTACAATGTTTGATTTTCACCTTTGGGAAGGAAATTGGTTAGGCTTAGAATGCCCTATTAAGAAAGCTTGCCTGGTGATTAGCTACTAGCTTATGAAATCATGAATATAAGGAAAAGGGAAAATGAAAATGTTGTAGCTTATGAAATCATGAATATAAGGGAAAGGGAAAATGAACATTTTGTGGAGAGATTGTCATAGTGGTTAAGGTGCTTACCTTACAAACAGAGGATACAGGGTTTGATATTCATCTTGGAGGGAATCTGACTTGACTTAAAATGGCCCACAAGGGCAGCTAGTCTAGTACTTATCTATGAATATGCATCATAAATACAAACACCCACTACAGGATCTAACATAATCGACCTTGTGCTCACAAAAATGGGAAAATGCTGCACACACCCCTCCACATCCTCCCTAGTATGGTCTGATCATGAAGCTGTCTCCTTTGAAATGAGAATAAACTGAGAATCCCATTAAAACCAGTAACAGTTAAGAACTATTCCAAGGCAAATTACCTTTTATTAAGTGATGGTTTGTCAAAATGTAATGCCCTTCCAACCCCAGAAAACATAGCAGCCTATGGTCAATTGCCCCCAGAAACCCTGTACAACCATGTCAATGGCTGAATAGTGGCTGCTGTGCCTACCAGAAGTAAGCCCAGGACTACCCAGAAACAAACTGTCCTTGTGGCATCCAAAATTAAACAGGATAAACAACAAATGGAAAAAAATATGGCAAAAATCAAGAAGGGTCATTCCCATAAAGATAAAAGAACTCTCTCATCAAGCTAAATAGGCAATTGAAAGGGCTAATTAGGTCAAGCAAAGCCAATTCTGAGGTTAAGATCAACTTCCAGGTGAAAAACAACCATAAGGCCTTCTTCGGCTATGTCAGAAACCTTAAGGGCAGCACATAGCAATGTGCTGAAATGGTGGTTAATGGTGCCACATTCACCAAGCTTGGCAATATAGTGAATGTGTTATCAGACAAATTTAGTTTCAACTTTACAACCCCCAACATTCCCCACAAAATACCCTCAAACATAACCCCCCAATTATAACTAGTTGAGCATGTACTGGCTGCACCTGCTAAAATCAAGAACACAGCCTCAATAACTGAGCCCCTACAACATCCCAGTATGCCTCCTAAACAGTCTAAAATACAACTTATCAGAACTCCTGGAGTCATTATTTTACTATAGTCTTAAAACAGGCTTTCTGCCAAGTGAATGGAGGACTGCGGCAGTCATCCCCTTCATAAGGGTGGGCCTTCAACAGATCCTAGAAACTACAGACACATTAGTCTGACTAGTCTTATTTGCAAAACCACTGAAAGAATTATCATGGAAATTATCAACAAGGAGATAGGACACCTCCAGAAACTAGATCTATTCCAGCCTGGCTTTGTCAAAGGAAGGTCATGCTTACTGAGTTATGGAACTAGGTATAACCCCTTTATAACATGCTGGATAACTTTCTGGCTCACATATAGGACCAAGGAGGTTAGAATCAGTGAGGCCACCTCCACAAAGAGGCTGTTCACCAGTGAAGTCCCCCAGAGCTCTGTGTTAGGCCTACTCCTCTTTGGCATCTACTTCTTGGAGGTCAAAGCCAATGTCAAAGGCCTCTGACTAACCAAGTTCACAGATGACTGCAATTTAAGAGCAGTCATTGAATCCCCCCAAGATGAGAACACCTTTCAAGAATGTCTAAACACAAACAAACACTTGGTGTCCAAACTATGGCTTAAAATTCAATACCAAGAAATGCACTGTAGTACCTTTTTTGACGTCAGCCACCCCAGATAATTATATCATCAATAAAACACCTATACAAGTTGATTAATTAGCCAGGGATCTGGGAACCCATGTATATAATAACCTAGTCTTCAACCAGCATGTGTTCAAGATATCAAGAAAATCCTTCTGCGCTGCTCAACATATAAGCAAGGGCATGGCATCTAGGTCCAGATAGGTCATCCTACCATTATACTCAGCCCTCATCAGACCCATCATAGAGCATAATGCCCCCTTGGGTTTTTACCTGACCAGATACATGCAGCAACTGGAATGTCCACAAACGTTCTTTACAAAAATAGAGAGAGTAAACACAATGTCCTACTCTGATTGCCCCAAAGCCCTGTCTGTTTACTTGGTATCATAGAGACTTCTGAGTCGTGATCTTTGCCATGTATACAATGCATCCCTGGACCCTGTTTTGGTGAACCCTTTGCACATCTGCAAGCCAAACAGCATCAGAAATGCTAGATTAAAAGAACTAAATTTTGCTTGCGACACAGACAGGACATGTTGGAGAGACATATGTTTCTCAGAGAATTTCTATTCTGTGGAATGGTCACCCCATCCATTTGAAGCAGAGTTCCTCCCTATCCCTATTTAAGCAAACTTAGATCACTGGATGAGTAATCGGTAGTTCACCCCTGGTCTGGTGTCCACATCTCTGATAGACAGGGGCAGTCAGTAAATCTCCCTCTATATAAATCAAACTTGTGGCTCACATTTGGGTTGCATGGCTAGACTTATAAAGGCCCTAGTGGTCATTAGCCTAGTATACACCTATGATCCTACTAACCAGGGTATTCCTTCTGAAAGCTGCACAGTGCTTACAAGAACAGAGACGGTGCTCTTCCCTGAGACAAATAAGTCAGTATGTATTGAAATCATTTGATAGCATTTCTATCCTCAAAAGCACGTTTGAATGCTTTTCTGAGGAAGCCAGACACTTTGGGAAAATTGAGAAATTTTCAGAATATGAATTTACAATCCAAATCAACTTACAGCAGTCACAGAAACAATAACCAATATAGTCTGAACAACATGCCAGTCCCAAACTGTGCTTAACTTCCTGTGAAAGTCACCTGGTAGGGTCTTGGACTGTAGACAGATGACCAGTTGCTTGTTTGTGGCAAAAATAACTGACTAATGGTGCATCTCTTCCTTATGTAGTGTACGTCAGCCAGACATCAGCTGAGGAGAGCCACCTCTTTCATGGGATATTTGTGAAAGCTCATTAATTCATACCATAAGGTTGCACATTTGCCTTTGGCAAATCTCATGGTTAAGAAATATTAATGCTGTGATGATCCTTATGTTGAACATCACAAGAATAAGCATGTCTTTCATGGCCATGTACCTCTTTGTTATGTGACATGCTTTACACTGGCATCTCCTGGGGATAGCAAATTGTCTAATGTGGCAGAGTAATAGCTAAATGAAAATAGATTAGCTAAGAAACAAATATGGCCTGTGTGTATGCAAAACAAGTCTCTCCATGGCATACAGAAATATTCTTCTCTTGTTTTTCGATAGTGAAATACTTCATTTATTCATTCATGTACGTATTTTGTACAAAACTGGAGCTTAGTTACAAAATGTGAGGCGTGGTACTGTGGGTGGGACTGCAAAACAGTTTTCTGCTGCGGAAGTATAAAGCAAATTGCTGCTAATTATTTGTACCCTGCTTTGGCCAAAGCACTATAATGAACATTAATTGACTGAAAATTATTTTTCTACTAGTCAAGGTTGGGAAATGTGATACTGAAGTTTTTATAAAGGCTGATTGACTTTATAGACAGAAGGGAAACCAATACTTTACAAGAGGATGTGTCTTTATAAAAAAGATGGCCATAGCCAGCCTTAGACATAGGCCATCTAGGCGGTTGCCTAGGGTGCCGCTCTAGCAGGGGCGTTTTTCCAGTATTTTTTGGTGTAGGTAAACCAGGATGGGGGCACTGGCTGGTGGACAGGAGGTGCGCTGCGCAGCTCTTTTGCCTAGGGCACCAGTTGACCTAAGGCCGGTCCTGAAGATGACAAAAGTGAAATTCACGTTTGAAGTTATGAAATATAAAATAATCTGAAAATCTATAACATGAAAAAAGAGGACTTTGTGATGGAATTTGGAACAAGGCCATGGGAAGGCTAATTCATTAGTAATGACATAGGATAATAAGACTTATAACTGAAAAATGACACTGGATAAAATGAAATGGAATGAATGTAGAAGAAATGAAAAGGAGAAAGTACAATGTATTTTGGATAAATATTTTTGTATGCAGTGATACATTTGATTATTAGCAACATGGTTTAATCCAGAAATGTTTTATCCCGTTTTCTTGATTTGCTATAAAAGGAACAGAATCTAGACAGGGTGAGCCTTCTGCTAGGTAAAAACTGAGAAGGAAAACACACATACTCTGTCTCTGGAATTCTGAGGCTGTTATTTACTGTTAAATAAAAAAAGAGGCAATATCTTTGGGACTTCCTGGCTATTTTACAAAGCTTCTCAAATTGATGGATACAAATAAAGAATGAGTGAACAAAACAAAACTTCTCATTATTTATACAAAAAAAAAAGAAAGAAAAGAACCATGCAGAGACTGCTTTCCCCCCATTTGTGAAGTAAACCTTTAGGAAGGTCGCTTTTTGATGAAGATGTAATAAAGAAAAAGGAGAAAAGAAAAACACAAAATGTTATTAGCTATATTAAAACCAAAGATGAAATAAAGACTATAAAAAAGCAAAGAACACCTGATAATAGTTTGTACCACTGGGGGCTACTTCATTCCATTTTTTTAAATCTAAGAAAAGAAGAAAAATTAATAATTTGGAAATTCTGGGGTACTGCAAAGATGAAAAACACTACAATGACATTTACTATAATGAAAGACTAAATTAGAAAATTTCATGTGTGATTTATTTGACTGTGCATGATGGATAGAATGCTTGCACTGCAATGACAAAATAAGAACATCATTTATTAACAAAAGTTAAGTGGTCCTTTGAAGTAATTAGCTTTATTTTAACAAATAAGCTGTACTACAACTTTCAGATGGTAGGATTGATTGCTTGTGATGTCAGAAGTGGATAAGTACTAAATCAGTTAAATAGAAGAAGCTAAAAAAATAACAGTTAAGGTTGGTACTCAGCTGCTATTTTACTGGTCCACATGCAGTCAAACAGGAAAAATGCTGCTAACATGCCCCGTCAATAACTTGCATTCTACAACCTCAAAACTAGCACCTCTATACCACATGAAGAATAGTTATAGACAAGGTTAAAATTCCAAAAAACAGAGGTTATGTATTTACCATAACTCTGGATCCTTTTCATCCTAGTTTATCCAATACAATTACTGGGGACTGAAGATGCATGTCACATCCATTCTGGCTATTTGTCTGTGCTCTCAGTCGCAAGCTCCTGAATTTTGCCCTCCCATAATGTCTTCAACCTCCCCAAGCTTCAGACTGAATTTTCCCATTACCACAGAAGCAGGTCTGGCATCAAAGGAATGTCTTTCAGCTCCTCCCATTAGGGGTCACCACAGCAGATCACCAGTTCACAGACTGATTGGTAGTGGAGTTTTTATGGGGTCGAGTTGCCAGCCCAGTGCCTAACCTTCACAGAAGGCACGCACACACATACACACACATCTACTGCATGTCTTTAAAACTCACTTGACTACAGGGAGGATGTGCAGACTTCACACAGAAGATGCTTCAACTGAGAATCGAACCAGAGAACCTCTTGCTGTGAGGTGACAATGCTAACCACTGTACCACCACAGCTGACAGAAGCAGGTCTGGCATCATAACGATTTAAATGTGCAACACAGAGATAACTAGGAAGGTGGTCACATCAGTTGAGCTAGGATGGAAAGGTCCACTGCTTTGGTAAGCACATGACTTGTGTATCCTATTTCATCTGTCCATTTGATCTAACTATATATTTTCTTTCCTCAGTGGCATCATGACAGGATACCTTTCAGAACAGAAAATTTATATGAAGCTCTGGACCAGGATATCACATCCAGTTTATACTGCTTAGAAAGGCATGTATGGTAGACCATGCAGGTGCAAGCAAATGCTTGCTTCACTGCAGAGTTTTTGAAAAAAGGCAGTGGAGGTAGCTACTGATCTGGAGGAAAGTGTTTTTGGATTGAATGGGGCAGACAGTCTTCTTGTTACTTCAGTAGAGGAAGGTTATACAATCATATAACCACTCAGATAAGGTTTCTTCATAGGTTCATAAGTAATTACTGGGATAGCTGCCCTTGCGGGACATTTTAAGCCTAGTCAGTTTCCCTTTTTGTGCTCAAATTAACCTGTCCCATTTGGTTAGAAATTGGCCTTACTCATGCCATGGTTGATAATTATGTATTATCCCTAATAAGAATAACTGTGATCATAACAGAGATAATTTGAGTGGACACATACATGGGATAAAGCATTTAGGAGCTACCGCTGTCTATTTAAAAAACATTTCAGATAAGGGATAGAGGAGGACAAGGCATGGCCAACTTATGTAAAAAGTAATACTTCCAAAACAGAAACTTTAGATCTGCCATACAGGCTGGTTAAAGGGGTGGTCTCATCAAGCCTGCTAAGACATAATTTTAAGTCCTGTGGAGGAGTTGGGTCTTTGACAGGAGGGTGTAACAAAAATTATTTTTTGAGAAGGTCTTTGCATAACTATTGAGAAGCTAAGGAATTATTTTGAAAGCTGTGATGAACGTTGGAAATAGATGTTAGATGTACTTTAATTGTGCAGAAAATAGATTGCTGTCTGTATAGAGTTATCAAAAAATGTAGTATCTCTACTAGAAGGCAGAGAAAGGTTTACATTCTGTCTACCCACATGGACAGTAATGAAATGTCCTTCTTGGAATGAGAATTACTCAGATATGAAGAAGGTTTTAGTTTCTCTCCTTTCCTTTTGTTGGCTCCTTGTCTTTGTCCCTTTCTTTCATCTTCCTCCCTCACTTTGTCCTTATCTTTCTTCTTGCCACTCCTTTCAAAAGTGCAAGGCAGAAGTGTAGCTAGTTCAACCAGTGCCCTGGGCCCGTACTATGAATCAGCTCCCCATCTCCCTCAGCTCTTCCACTGAAGAGCAAAAAAAGGATGTTCCAACCACCAACTATGTGGCCAGCTGCATGACACCCCCCCCCCCTGCTTCCTGCCCCAGCCATTAGGGTCCTCTTTCTGTGCCCTGCCCCCAACCCTCCTTTAACATATTTTATTAATGTGAAATTTCTTCTTTTAAACTGTAGCAAAATGTTTGCTGCAAATTGCTACAGTTTATGCCCTGCCTCCGCTGAGCACTACAGCTCTCATGTTTTAGTTTAAAATAATTATTATTTTTTTTTAAACTGTAGCAAACTGCTTGCTACAAATGTAGCAAACAGTTGCTACAGTTTATACCCTGCCTGCATGGAAAGCTACAGTGCTCAAACTTTATTGCATTAAACAGCAACTGGGATCGGCTGATCGTGCTCCCAACACTTTGTGCCCAGGGCAGGTGCCCCTCTCACCCCACCCTAACTACACTACTTGGTTGAGGGTGTAGAGGCAAAGGACCCTTGATTACCAGTTTGTTTCTTTTATCCACAAGGGGAATGGAGCCAAAGCCTTAAACAATGTTAATCTATATTGAAATCGTCTGCTCTAAGTAGATCACACAACAATCATGTAGGTCTTGAGGAGGGACTTTGTAGCCACATTTGGAGCACTTTTTTGAAGCTATTATCCATGAGTTAAGAGTAACGGCCAGAGCAGTGACAACAACAAGAACAACAACAACAGCAGCAGCAGCAGCAGCGATCTTAAGGAATGTTAGAGTCAAAGAAAATATGTACATATTTTTTAGATAAATACCTAGCCAAGGAAAATTACACTAACCAACTGACCTAAATGCCAAGAGCCCAACCCCAGCAGGAGATTTAGGGGTTGGGAGTTGGTACACTGGTTAAGCTATTTAACTCAAGGACACAAAGTACAGGGATTAATTCTCACCTTTGAAAGGGAAATTGGGTAGGCTTAAAATGATCCACAACAGAAGCTAGTTTAGTACTTACCTATGAACCTAGGAGTAGAAGCAAACTACAAAACTGGTGCAGAATGGCCTGACTATTTTCCAATGGTGGCAAGCTAGTGGGCCTGCAGGGCATTATGGGAGGGAAAAGTTCAGGAGCTTGAGGCTGAGATCACTGGCAAATGGAGCTGACAAATGGTTCCAGTCCCCAATAGTTGGATCAGATGAATGGATGAAATAGGATACATCCTTTTCTGAAGAAAAGACAAAAGACAAATAGGGGGAATCCACAAACCCTAAATATAAACATCCAAAAGTGCCGACTGAAGACTTGTCTTTATCAGTGAACTTAAGCATTTAACACCTAGAAGCCGATAAAACATGATTAAAATGAATATGAAAAACACTGGAGAAAAATGATGCAAGAACTGATTTCAGTATAACAAGTTATAACAGGTACCTCTATTCTACTTTTCGCTAGAATAACTCAACAGTTGTCTGTGCCACAATTGCTCAAGACTGACAATATGGAAGTATTCTTGACAACAACTAACAGAGGAAACACAGGGTCACCTGGCTGGCACAATTTGTTACAAAAAGTACTCCTTTGGCTTACATAACTCTACCTCCTGAAACAGCTTTTAATTACAATAATCTAAGGAATGGTATCTCTGCTAGACATAGGACTACACCACACATGCATCACCAAAGTTTTCTGTGGTTATGTTATATGCCTAAACTGATGATATGACAAGGAAGGTATCTGTAAAGTTTAAAGACCTGTGTACCAAATGGATCGGTAGATGAAGTTAATATAAACTAGGATAATGCCGATACTGGTTACACAGCAGCTTCAACATATATATTTCAAGATAGTGTGCAACTGTGGATGTGAGAATATCAGCTCAAAACAAGGGACAAAATGCTCAAGATTGTGGAAATGTTCATCCAAGTCTGGCATGCTGTACTTACATTGCTGCTAGGAGTCTTGGAATTGCCTGATGTCCTTCTGGGTACCCTTATATTAACTTACATATACTGAGTTCTCTTAATGTTTCTTGCTTAATGCAGTGCTTTCAGAGCTGGAAAACAGCATTTACTGACCAAGACTGTCAAAATGTATGATGGCCTGGAATTTTTTCACAGCAGACCCACCTCTTTACCTGACAAGTCCATGAGGAAGAAGAGGAAGGCAGCTGGTTAGACAGATACCAGATGGTCTCAGTCACTAACGGCATGTTACATTAATAAAATCTTCCAAATCTCTTGAGAAAAATAAGAAAATCATCAATAAAATGTATACATATGGCAGCACAAGTTCTTAACTATAAATGTTGCATATGAAGGGTATGACATGAGGAGGGGCTAGTGCCTATATTGCCTTATCCATTTATTTTAGTGTTTGACTACTAAAACTGTTCAGTTAACATATTGCAGAGTCCCATTGTGTTATTTTACAAACATGTTCAATATTGTAAATTGGACAAAATGTTGTTAACCAACAAACTGGTCAATCATCTAGCAGCAAGGTTTCAAGTCAACATGATCATGAGATGCAAAATGGTTTGCTGTATAAAGAAATGGGTACAACTTAACTTACTGGTTCCAGCAAAATACAAAAAGGCCTTGTTAGAATCAGTCAGACATAGGTTACTTTGGGGTGTTTGAACCCTTGTCAGCCTTTTTGCCATATGGTCCACTAGTGTCAGCATGTTTTACTTTGTAGCCTTTAAAATCCTATTTATGCAGTTCTGGCCATACCCAAAATATTGCCATTTGTAACAAAACCAATCAGTCAAGTCTAGTAGTTCTGTAGGACTGTTACTATCCTAACAACTCTATCAGATCTATTATGAGCTGCCTGGTGTCATCTTCTGGCCCCTGTTTCAAACAGTCAAACTGTACAGTAAAATGTACTGCATGACAACACTGTACTTTTACCATCAGTTCTGGAGAAAAGTTAACTATTCAGACAATTGGCAGAGTCCTGTATTTTAGTTTTTAAAGAATGTGTATAAAGGAAAAAGGGGGATCCCTTCTAAATGTAAGAAAATGCTTTCTTTGCCAGTATGTGTGCATGTCAAGTTACCTGGCTGTAATGCAAAGTGGGGCCCTAAATTGCTACCTACCTCTATCCCCAACTATGCTGGTTAACAGTTACTATCTTAACTGTCCAACATATATTAAATCCTACCTACAGGTATTCCTTAGACAACCTTCTTAAAGCAATATACATACCTAATTGCCCAAAATCCCTTACCAGAATTAAATTTACCTACAATCATGTCTTGTAAGCACACAAGGTGTTTTAAACAAAAGTAAAAACAGTCTCTGATTTATGGCAACTCCCATATTCATGTAAAATATATTTATACATTTTCTATACTGCCTCCTATACCATACCTACAACCTGTCAAGGATGGAAAAAAATAAATGCCCTCTAATAATCAACAGTTTACCCCTGAACCACCAGTCAGCTTTTTCCAACATTCTTCTTAGCCAAAAACATGACAACAGAGACAACAGCTCTTGCACTTGCTGAGACCTCTTCTCTTCGTCTTCTTAACAAACACATGCATTTTGTCTCCAATCTTTGTCAAGTGCATAGAATGCTCTCCCTTTCCAACTTGCAGAGTAGACACCCAGTAAACCATTATTTTTAAGAAGTCAATAGAAAGAAAATGCAGCTAATACCACTAATATACAGTAATCTTCTCAGACCATAAATCCCAGTCCTCAGACAATTAAAATCAGTCGAATGAGTACAAATCACTATGTCCTCACATTCAGGTATTGCAACAAATTAAGTACTATACCCTTATTAATCAGTGGTCACTCTCATTCCTGTCCTGTGGCACCAAATACCAATGTCCATCTTTAAAACCCATGGACTTACAGACAACTGTCTCAACTTGATGCACATACTTTATGCCACAGAATCTCACTTCTTAGTTACTGAATAACCCACTATAAGCCAGATTTATTAGCAATTTTGGAAAGCCGTTATGTAGACATACATAAGGAATGCAGAAAGAGCTCTCACCCCACCAGGTACAACCTATATAGATAAAACACAGCCCAAATTGGTGCACAAGGCAGTGATGATTTTTAATCTCCCTCTCCTGCTAGAGTGAGCATTGCCAGCTGCGTGCTCCCACTCCCAAGCTCTGCTTAACAGCACATTCACAGTGTTTGAAGAAGTACACTGCTAATGGGCACCTCCCACCACAGTTCCAGTGATTCAGAGCAGCTTCTAAGTGAAACTAGTCTCCCGAGCCCTGCTTAACAGCACATCCACAGTGTTTAAAGAAGTACACTGCAAACGGGCACCTCCCACTACAGCTCTGGTGATTCAGAGCAGCTTCTAAGTGAAACTAGTCTCCCAAGCCCTACTTAACAGCACATCCACAGTGTTTAAATAAGTACGCTGTGAAAGGGCACCTCCCACCACAGCTCCTGTAATTCAGAGCAGCTTCTAAGTGAAACTAGTATATGTCTCAACTGCTTTGTGTAAATAATAACTATTTATCTGCCCTAATTGGGGAGCTCGCTGCTGGAACACCTCAGTCTCTTGCCACTCTCGTTTCTCTCAACCCCACTCCTTCCCCTTGATAGTATCTCTCTGTAAATTCCCTGTAAAGTTCTCCCCTCCTCATTGACCTACTCTCTCCGTTATATCCACCTTCCTCAATACCACTACTTTACTGTTTACATCCCTTCATTCCCATAATATAACGGCCGTCCCTCTCACCTACCTGCATTTAGTATCTTTCGAGCTAGTTTTTGCAATTAGTATCTTTCGAGATAGCTTTTTTGTTAGTGTGTCTAGGGTTAGTCCATTCCAAGGGTGGGTGTTTAACTATCCCGCACTAGTTTCTGCAAGCTACATACTGCATTACTTCTGCTGTATCACTCCTCTACCCCCTCTACCCACTATTCAAATTTCACATGTCCTATGGTCAGAGTTTTTAAACTTCTGGATAACAATTGGCCACCATCTTTAATCTCCCTCTCCTGCTAGAGTGAGCGTTTCCAGCAGGGTACTCCCAGTAAGTTTTGCTTACTGTACCATAACTGTAAATGCATTAACTAACTATGGGCACTGCTTTTTGTGTTGTTACAAGGCATAAATGTTATAATTTTCTGTTCTAGATATTTGTGTTGTCGATTACGAGTAAAGCATTGCATAGTCATCAGAATATTAACTTCTGCTGTTTAAGTTTGAGATGTGTAGCTGCATTAGCAACTGATAAAATGGATGCACATATCACAAGTAAGAGCTGAAACCGTGGTTTTGCAGTAGCTAAAGGCTTTGCATTTAAAACTGTTAGAATACTATAAATAACCATGCGGTATTAGGCAAAAGCACTGCGAGTTGTTAAAGGGTTGAACAGCGCATGCAGTTTTAATAATAGTTGCACTTGTTGAAGACTTTACATTTTATAACTGTTTTAGGATACTATAACTAAATATCTGTACGGCATTAAACAAAACAGCCGGGAGTGGAAAGGGTTGTAACAGTGCGTGCAGTCTTAGTTAATAGCTGCAGCAGCTAATGACTTTACAGTTTTATAACTGTGTGTTGACTTTTTATAAGTTGATAACCATGCAGAGTTAGACAAAACAGCCACGAGCGCTACAAGAGTCTAACAATGTGTGCAGTTTAGTTGATAATGGAACCCTGCTCCTAAATGTGTTAAATTTTGATAACAACAGTAGATAAGCTTGTGTGATGAATGTTTCCACTTCCTAACTATTCGCTACGTTTACAAACTGCTAGAAATGTCCCTTAATGCTAAAGGTATTTGCTGAAGTATTTTTTACATGTTTATATCACTAAGGTCTAGTTCTACATTAGCAGTTATGAGGAACAAGATACAACAACAAGATAGTACATGTCTCTGTTGACTCCATGTTATTTCTAAAACACAACCTTCTTTCTTACTTGAAGTTATTATCCTCTCCGTAGCTCCCAAGCCCTGCTCAACAGCACATCCACAGTGTTTAAAGAAGTACACTGTGAACGGGCACCTCCCACCACAGCTCCGGTGATTCAGAGCAGCTTCTAAGTGAAACTAGTGTATGTCTCAACTGCTTTGTGTAAATAATTATTTATCTGCCCTAATTGGGGAGCTCACTGCTGGGACACCTCAGTCTCTTGCCACTCCTATTTCTCTCTACCCCACTCCTTCCCCTTGATAATCTCTCTCTGTAAATTTCCTGAAAAGTTCTCCCCTCCTCATTCACCTACTCTCTCTGTTATATCTACCTTCCTCAATACCACTACCTTACTGTTTACATCCCTTCATTCCCATAATATAATGGCTGTCCCTCTCACCTACCTGCATTTGGTATCTTTCAAGATAGTTTTTTGTTAGTGTTTCTAGGGCTAGTCCATTCCATGGGTGGATGCTACCCGCTCCGTTCACCCTCCGCTTCGCTCCAGGTTCACTCCAATACCCTATCCCCATTCCCACCCCCCTCTTTCATTACATTTATACTTACAGACCACACCCCCCACTTAATAACCACTTCCTACCAATTACCCAATTAATCAGTCACAAGCCACCACACCCCACCCTCACCATAGCAGCCACATTCAGCCTCATTCTAACTATGTAACACAACATTTTCTTACTTAATCACACCACATAGCCAATCTAGGTCACCTCAAGCTATTACAATGTCTCATACTGTATACCCTCGCACAATAGTCCCCATAATATAGACAATCGCAATTTTAATGCTCCTCCAACTCACAGCCCTCACCTCTTACCACACTCAACTACAACACATCTCCCTCCCCTGGCAAACTACATCCATTAACTATCACTCTGTTACTTCAACCATACACATAGCTCCATGCCTTTTCACTCCCTCACACACTGACTATTACCACCATAACATACAAACAACCAAATGTACAACCAAAAACTCACTAAAACACATTATTAGCATCAAGTTTACCAAACTCTACTTACATTTAATGACTAAACTGTCATGGTGTGGGGACATACATCCCAGCCCTGATCCGAACCTGCTAGCAAACACACACCCTGACCGTCCTACTGATATTACCCTTAGACATAAGAACTTTCCCCTCTTCCTTAACATAAATGCAAGAAGTATCTCAAATAAAACTCACAAACTCCACGCACTACTTCAGCTATATAAACCTGATATTGTACTAATGACTGAAACCTGGCTAAAACCAAAAATCAATAGCAATGAAATAATACTACCAGGCTATAACATCTTATGCAGGGACAGAAATGGTAAAAAGGGTGGAGGTGTAGCACTACTATTCCAAGACCAGCTCAAGTTAGAACAAATTGATGCTAATATACCACACACAGGTAATACAAAAACTATCATAGCTCAGTTAAAGTTGAACCCCAATAAACACATTAATATTATAGGCTGTTACTGCCCACCTGGTAAGAATGTTACCAGTATCGAAATCCTACTAGACTGGATCTCTACCTCCTTCCCTCACGAAAATATCTTACTAGGAGATTTTAATATAGACTGGAATAACTGCTCTTGCCACAGTCCAACTACTCACATTAACCTCCATGGATTTACCCAACTTATAACAGCCACCACCAGAATAGACAAAACATCAAAACAACAGTCCATCCTGGACTGGATTCTTATATCTGACCCCTCACTTGTATCTCTAGCAAGCTGTCTGTCAAACAGTCTCAGTGACCATCAAGCTACCTTCCTCTTTAGAAAAAAAGCTCACCATATAAACCAGACAACCTTAAGAATAATCAGGAACAAAACAAACTTCAAACCAGAAGAGTTTAGAAATTCATTAAACAGATGTAATTGGAAACCACTAACATCACTGTCACTAGATGAGGCAGTCAACTACTTCAACTCAATCTTCCTAGAAATATTAGATCATCACGCACCCGCTAGAGCCATTAGAACAAAGACCAACTATGCCCCCTGGCTAAAAAAAAACTAAAACTATCCTCAAAGACAGGGACAAAGCATGGACAAACTACCACAAAAACAAATCCCAGTCAACAAAACAAACCTACTCAGAGCTTCGTAATAAAGCCAAGAAATGCATAAAATCTGACAAAATCAGCTACTACCAAAACCTCCAAGAAAAACATCTCTACAACCCACAAATATTTTGGGCCACTATAAATTCTGTACTAAAACCAGGAAAGACTACAACCCCTACACCTAAAACAGTAATTAACTCTGACAACATCACCACTCAATTCAATAAATTTTTCACTGAATCAGTACAAGCCCTTGCAAATACCCAAAGTATGAATAACAACCTGACCTGCCACCCAAACAAAATAAAACTAACCCACATTATAATAGCACCAACTTTACCCTACATCCAACCTCAACCAAATCCATTTTAAAACTCCTCCAAAAGCTTAAACCAACCACCCTGGCCACTGATAATCTACCAGCAGAATTCCTACAGGTAGCTGCAGATGCCATAGCTTATCCCGTAGCCATCCTAATTAACAGATCTATAACAGAGTGTAAAGTTCCTAACATATGGAAAATTTCTCACATTATACCATTACACAAGGGATGAAATTCCATAGAACTAAATAACTACCGACCTATAGCTATTCTGTCACCCTTATCAAAGATTCTGGAACGAGTTGTTCACACCCAACTCATAGATTTCCTCCTAACAAACAACCTGCTATCTAAAAACCAGCACAGCTTTAGGCTCTTCCACAGCACCACAACAGCACTAGTGTCCTTCTCCAATACAGTTAACCACCACAGAAACAAAGGACAACTAGTTTCAGCCAATGTTCTAGACCTGTCTAAAGCCTTCGACATGGTCAACCATAACAGTCTCCTTAACACACTAGCCTCCCTAAATATCAGCACACACTCTATAACATGGTTTAAAAGCTACCTATCAGGTCATCAACAAGCAGTGAAATGGCACAACCAACTATCCTCTCCTCTGCCTGTTACCATAGGTGTCCCTCAGGGCTCCATACTTGGCCCACTACTCTTCTCTCTATTTACCAACCAGCTCTCATCCTCCACACCTAATGCCTCAGTAGTACAAAATGCTGACGATACCACCCTGATTTGTGCAGCATAAACATTAGATGACCTACACTCCCTGACTCAACAGTCCTTCTCTCAAGCCGAGACTTGGTTCACTAACTCTCAGCTAATCCTGAATCCAAATAAAACAAAACTTCTCCTATTTAACACAGGTAGATCCAGTCTCCCATACGACACCTTCACCATCATATCCAGTAACAAAATAACAATCAGCCCTACCTCCCACACTAAACTCTTAAGGGTAGAAATAGATTGCAACCTTAAATATGACATTCATATAGCCCAAACTATCAAAAAGGTTCATAAAAAGCTTGGTCTCCTTTATCACAATAAAAATTTTCTTAATGAACAAACTAAAGCCACCATAGTCAGAACACATCTGCTGTCTACCCTCCTCTACACATCTCCAATACTTACCTCCGCAAAGCCGACCTACACAAGCTAGAAACCTGCTATAACAAGATTGCTAGATTCACTACTGAAACCCTCTGTAAGACCCATCACTGTGTAGCTCTCAAGCAACTGGGGTGGCTTGAGCTACCTCAGTTATTGAAACTCAATCAATTGTCATTTGCAAATAAAATTTACTACAAACCAACTAAAACTCCAGTTCTACAAAATTTAATTATACCTTATTCCATCACTAGAACCTTAAGATCCAGCACCCAAAACCGCCTAGAAGTCATCAAATATAACAATGATGCAGGAAAATCTCTCTTTAGCTATTCCACAGCTAAAGCTTGGAACTCCTTACCTTACCACCTAACCACCATCTGCTCCTCTACCCAATTCAAAAAGCTTTTCAAAGCATACTATACTACTATGGATTCCTGGTTATGCTGCTGTGACTACCCAGGATAAACATTGTTCAGCTACTCATCCCCCATCTAAACCTAATCTCAATCTAATTTCTGTAGAGCAAACAGACCACCAAACATGTTTAATATAACTGCACCACCTACCGGGATATATAATAAAAACACTATACTTGTCAAATAAAATTCAAAGCTTCTATGTAAAGTATTATATTGGCACTAAGTACATATGTAACTATCTATTACAGTTCCTCATTGTGTTCTGATATGTGAAAATATCTGTAAATATTTTTCGCTGTATTTTTGCTGCATGCCATCTTTTGCCAACTATTACTAATAGATATCTATGCTATATAACCTGATGATTTATACTTTTTGACCTGTGAACTGTGTAATATGTGATTTGTAATTGTTTGACCTGTGTAGAACTGTCTAAAATGTATCTGGAGCTTTTCTCCCTGGGCCTCCGCTGCAAAAGGACCTGTATCCAGTCAGACTTTCCCGGTAAACAAATGTAAAATAAAATAAATAAAAATAAAATAAATGTCACTGTCATCTTTACAAAGGCTATGTGCTCTGCCTTCAGTCCCTTGAAAACTATGTCATTCAAACACAGATCTCATGCTAATCTCAGTTAAACTAAAAACTGCAAAGTATGTTATAGTAGGTAGCACATGTATATGCCCAGACTCATCCAAGGACACAACAGAGCCTACTTTGTCCTGGATAGCTGAGAACATCTATAAGGAGTATACAACAATGGATGAATATTAAATTGAAGTAATCAACCACCCCTCAGCACATTGTGGCTTAACTCAACCCAAAAGTCACTCACAAATCAAAACATGTTCATGTAAAGAGCACACCCTAACCTAGCTATTGACCTCAAACCCTGTAATATTGCCTCAGCAGGTATAACATCTGATGTGGTTAGTCACCATGACTAGGCGTTTGTGTGCTAGAATACCTCAACTGTTGTTACTCCTTATCACTAAGTTTATTAGTACCTTCAAACAAATGAATTGAGAACAACTCCTGACGAAAGACTCTGATTCTTTAGTGCAATTCTTATTAATGAAACTTTAATGTATAACCTCAATTGTGAACCCCATTAGAAAGAGAAAAAAGCAAACAAAAACTTTCTCCCTGGCTACAGTGGAAATCAAAACACTTATTACCCAGCAGGAAAAGACTTGGAAAAGTATCACACCAGTAAAAACATTTGTTGTATCCCCAAGTGTAAATACTTCCAGAACAAAGTAAAGTCACACATAAAACAGCAAAAGTAAACAATTTTACCTGCTATTAAGCCTCGCATCAAAACAATCCCAAACAATTCAGTTGCAGCATAAACAGCCTCCTAAAACCCAAAATAGTTCATCTGTTCAGCCAATGCCGCTATGCTAGTTCATTAGACGTCACAAGGTTTTATAAACATTTCCCCAGAAGAGTCATGCAGCCCTCCCAAGAAAAACTGTCATAATATTAGGCAATGTTGTCATCTCAAAGGCCATCCTGACTTAGTCTAAGTTTTTATTGTCCCTAAATCACTAACTTGCAATCTTCTGAAAATACTCAAATTGTCAACCCATTCCTCTGATGGTCTTCCATTTCATTATCTGTGTGTATGCAGATGGAATTTCATATACCATCGAATTCCGGCCACCAGATCGATAATGAAAGTTTAGGATTCTAAGCTATAAAGAGCCTTAGTCATGGTCTCACTACATAAAGGTGGTTCTTCCAGTGACTACTCACAGTTCTGGCCTATTGCTATTAACAACCCAGTTATATAAACTGCTAGACAAAACACCTTCAAATCACTACAGAAATATTCTATCACCCCCTCAATATGGTTTCTGCCCAGCACACACTACTAAACTAGGCTTATTTTACTCTAATTAATATGTGCACTCTAACCATGACACTGTAATTATTTAGACACCATATTTCTTGACCTATCAAAGTCACCTGATACATATGACCATGAACAAAAAAGTTGTATGCTTGCAATAATTATAACTCTTCATGATATGCGTCCATCCAGTTCAACTTTTAAGAATAGCTGTTGCATGGATTATTAAGCTTGTCACCTTTAAGACCTTTCCAGGCTCTAACTCCTCCCTAAGCTCCCATAATTCTCTGTCGCCTTATCTCTCCAGATCTTGAAAGTGACCATCAGCATTGAGCACAATGACACTCAAGCATTTTTGTTTTATTTTATTTTTGGTTATTGGGTACAGCACTGATCAATATGACCAACTGCTGGCTCATTCAGGGTTACATACACAGTAGAAACCTGCAAAGTAATATAAATGTTATTTACAGGCAGTACAGTAAAGTTAGTAAATAAAACAATGCACATTCTGCAAATAAAATAGATATGTATTTACAGGAAGTGGTTACAGCACTTTTAAAAGAAGTGGAACAGAGGTATACTATAAATAAGTGGTGTGGCATAGGCATGTCCATGTGCAGCTTGGTGTACAGTTGGTATCAACAACTGTGATGGCACAGGTAATGCAGTTGTAGTTCTGCCAATGAAAATGTGGTTGGAACATACTGCAAGGAAAGATAAGTTAAAAGTGGAGAGAACAGGTCATAAAGGATGGTATGAGTGACAAAGCTGAAGTATAATGGAGAACTGTATGTTGGAGAGAAAGGAGGAAATGGGTACAACAGACATGGGAACACTGAGTGCAAGCTTACATGTCACAGAAGTTTGATGAGCAGGCAAATATGGGATGAATTTTAATTGTGCAGATATAGGGACCTAGGATATGGCCTGCATTGTGACATTTGGACCCAAAATGTCAAGTATGTATTGTTTGTGCTGAGCTCTGAACTGTTGGTAGCCTAGGACTTCAGTAACATAGTATGGTAGTGATTGCCACACTTTAGAGATATGAAGAGAGAATCCATGGTCTGCGGAATGAAGTTTAATAGATGGAGTTAGAAGAGTAGGGATGCCAGAGGCCTGTCTTCTAAGCATATAGTTTGGATTGGATGCAGTTATTGTCTTTATGTGGGAATTAGAAAAGAAAGAAGATAAGACCGAGGTTAGCTCTGCTTTAAATTGGTAGTGAGTTGGACTTCTTAATGGTAATACAGTAATATTCACACCTATCAGAGTTGCTGATGAAATAGCAGATTTTGTTAGCTAGCTTTTTTAAGATGGCAGCATTTTTCAGTGAGGTGGTAGCATGTACGGCTAGGCCATATTCTCATTGTGCATGCAGTACACCTTAGCCTATACCTACCGTAACAGGTTGTAATAGGAATTGAGAAATCTTTTGGACCCAGAGTAGCAGGTAAATGACTTAAATTTGACTTTCTGAATGTGGCCTTGGAAACTGAAAGACTGCCAACATGAGGTCATTGTCCAAGTTTTTAATATGAAGTGAATAAGGGGCTTTATTAAGTCTTTGTGCTAGAAAGCGTGAACTTTTTAGGGTTCGGCAGAAGTTATTTATTTTTCACAAAGCCATTTGTTTAGTTGTAGTAGGTCAGATTGTAATTGGCTATGGATGATGTTGTAAGCTGGGCTGAATCTACTGATAAAACAACAGTTATGTGCTTACCGTAATACTGGACGTTTTCATCCTTCAAAACTACGTATGGCTCCTCAAGCCACTTGTCAGACCCAAGATGGCAAAACTAGTGCTCCAGCTTTGAGCTCCCTTAAATTTTTTCCTTTCAGTGTGTGAAGCTCCCACAGATTGTGTATGCTGTCCAAAGGTACACAGAATCCTGCTATAAAACCTCAAAAGGAGACAGGCCACTCAGGTTATCTAGAACTAGATACTGGAAGGGGATAGGGGAAGGATGTCATATCAGAAAGACAAGGATGAAAGAATCTAGCATTATGGTAAGTACATTACCACCATACCTATTCATCCTCTCTGTCTACTCAGGCTTAATAGGTCAGAATTTCCAGCTAATTAGTACTTGGGTGGCATCATGACAAATTCTAGATCTTAAAATCCTGTCCAGCTTATAATGTTTAGTAAACATATGTAAAGAAGCCAGTGCAGCAGCTGAACAAATCTAGCCACAGAAAAGTTTCTGAAGAAGGTGGTGATGAGCTTTTGGGGAAATCCGTCTGGACAAATGAATATTGGAAATATTGAAGTCAAGCCTATTAGGAGCAAAGGAAACAAGCAGTTGAGTTATTTTATTTTTTTGATGGCTTTAGTTTCACGAAGACAGACATGTAACTGTGCACATCCAAAGTGTGAAACAAGTATTTGCCCTTGTTGGAGTGATTTGGAACACTGGCACATGGATTTTAATGCCACTTTGGGAAGAAAGGACATATTAGTGCATAACAGCATTGTGTTTCTGGGAAAAAACAAATAAGGTGGGGATGGCAACACTGAATGCAACTTGGATATTTCCCTGCCTAAAGTAAACACCATGAGAAACAGGGACTTCTGAGACAGGAATTTTAAGGATGTCAGAGACACTGGCTCATATGGGGATTTTCTATTAAGGCCTTTAATACAAAATTGAGGACCGTCTCTCTAATTGGTGGATGAAGCAGGAATGTGCCCTTGATAAAGACCCTGGAAAATCTATGATAGGCTAATAAATGGGAGTTAAAATTCTTCATGAAAATTAGAAGCTGGGATAATTGGACCTTGATGGTTCAATAACTAGAACCTGATGAAAAAAGCCGTGAAAGAAGAGAAGTACTTAAGGAACAGATGCTCTGAAACAGTCTATTCCCTGAGCAGCTGCCCAAGCTGCACAATTCCTCCACTTTATACTCCACAAGTAGATTCCTTCTGGAAGGCAGAAAGAATGTGCAGTACTTCGAGACAGGGAAGGGTCTGCTGCCATTATTGTATCTGAAGAAACCATGCAGTTAGTCTGAGGTTGGGGAGATCTGGGTGAAGTAATCCAGAGAAGTGAGAAAGAAGATTCTCTCTGGGATCCAAATATTGGGGTAAGGAACAGGCTCCTAAATATGAGGCCTCAATAGGGGAAGCCAAATTTGTCTGAAACAACATAGGGCAATAAGGATTACCACGGCTTTGCATCTGTTTCACTTCTATATAAACCTGGACATTAGAATCAGAGAAGGAAAAGAATAAAAACTGGTTGACCACTAACTGACAAGAGAGTCCTTCAGAGTCTGCCCTTTTGGGGTAATTAGATCTCAGCTAGGATAGCCTCAATGGTGAAAGATTTGATACACCAAATGTGAGTTGAGAGACTATCTGTGAGCCAAAAGAATAAGTCTACTGAACTTGTCAGTAAGACAGCTGGTTTTCCCAGGAATGCTCATTGTCGTCAACAAGTGATGCAAAGATATCATCCACTGCTACACTCTTGCATGTGCACGGTTGTCAAGAAGTGATGTAAAGTGGTCATCCTATGCCACAGTCTTGTAGCTTCCTGGCCTAGGAGTAGTATCTGGTTCCTCCCTGTTTGCTGATATACTGAACCAACATCATGTTGTCCGTTTGGACTGAAATCAACCCAGAGGCTCAAAATCTTGCAGTTCTTGCAAAGCTAGGAGGATTGTCTTTACCTCCAAAACATGGATGTGAAAGTAGGCTTCGTGTTCTGTTCATGTACCTTGGACCATCCTCTCCTGCTAATGCGCCACCCACCTCAAGAAGGAAGTTTCCTTGATTACTACTGCTGGTGGTGGGGACAACTGAAAGGGCCTCTCCTGCAAGATTATTGGGGAGGTACTACCAATGAAACTGGAAAATGCAAAGATTGGTAATTTGGATGACCAACCAGTTGCTACTATTGTACTCTAAGCAACAGCTGTACAAGCCTCATATGGAACATGTTATGTGAACCGTTAGGACAAAAGAAGGCATGAGGCTTAGAACTCTTAGATCAAGAATTGCTGTAGGAGATGTGAAATGAAGCAAATTCTGGACTGCAAGTATTAATGACTGGACTCTTTCTGGAGGAAGAAATATAGTGCAGAATTGTGTCAAGATGGCATCCAATGAACTGTATGGACTGGCTTGGCTGAAACTGAGACTTCTCACAGATGAAGGAAGGTAGAAGTGAAACAAGTATTTCCTGACACTGATGAGAAATTCTCTTGCTGAGGCAGTAAGAAGCCAGCTGTCTAGATAAAGGAACATTCTGATCCAGCTCAGCCTCACATTCTGTGGTACAATAGTCATGCACTTGGTAAACACCAGGGGTGTTGTGGTGAGACCAGAAAGTGGGGCTCTGAACCTGAAGTGATTGTCTCACATACAGAAGTGTAGAAAACTTTTGAACTTTTTTCTGTTTTGATGTGGAAGGAAGAGTCCTGGAGGTCAGTCAGATAAAATCCAATCATTTGACTGTGGCCATGGCAAAAATCCTTGCATCATGACCATTGCTCGCTTACGTCCAATCCTGACCAGAAGTCTTTATTTTTCTTACAAACCAAAAAGAACCTGGAAGAGTTACTAACCTGACCATGCCTAGTCCAACAGGACTTTAATGGTTCTCTTTTGATCAAGAGATAGGATCTCTCTTTGGACAGCTTCTTACTGGTAGGATGGTATATCTGGTATGTGTAAGGAAAAAGGTTACATAACAGCCTCTGAATATTATCCCCTTGACTCAAGAACCCTGCATGGTGGCCATTCATGTGAAAAGGTACAGGGATAAACAATCCCAAATACCTCTGTGGGAAGCAGTTGGGCACCTCTTCAGAGAGAGTCAGGCTGCCTATTGGAGAAGAAGAGCTTAGGCTGCCTATCAGAGAAAGCTCCTGATATCCTTGTTTCTTCAGGCATCCACAACCTCTGTGTCTAGGTCCATTAAAGGGGCTGCCTCTGCCACAGCAGCTCCATAAGATGTGGACTCAAAAAGGCTTTACGCTGAGATTTTTTAAACCGTAATAACTTGGACCTCTTTTAGTTCTTACTATATGATTTCTGTGGGGTTGCAAACATAATGCCTAAGGCAGACAGTGTTTTTCCATTTTATTTGCACCTCTGCATTCTTTCCTTCACAGCTGGACCAAAAAAGAATGATCTATCATAAGTCATGTTGGCAAAGGATGCTCTGAAATGTTCTGTAAAGTCAGAGGTGAACCAGGCATGGTAACTCACTGTGATGCTTGTGCCGCTATTCTCAGTGGTCCATCCACTGTATTATGCATAAGCTGCATAGAGAGATTAGTAATACTAAACTTCACTGAATCAATCAAGGGACTTTTGGACCAAAACAGCCAGTCCTGGGGAGGAGGGGGGCTGGAGAATTCCGTCAGGCTTCCTTGGTACACTTTCAAAACAGATGGGCTCTTGCCATGTTTTCCAGGCAGAGGGGCCACACAAGAAGTAGAGGGCGGTTGAATCATATGCCTCAAAAAGGACCTATTTGTCCTGACAGGATGGATCTGTTGGTCAATTTCTCCTATGATGCATAAGTTCCAAAACCCTCACTAAAACGGAGGTCTTCAGGAGGGGACTGGGAAACCCCTCTCAGTACTCTAAGTCAGTTTCCAAAGTGACTGACCCATCCAAAGACACTGTTTCCTCACTTGCATATCCTCTTCTTTAGAAACCTGAATGTCAGTGAATTTGAGTCCTCAGAGGACTGGTCCCATAACATACTGACTAGTCACAGGATATCTGTTATGGCTCTGACCTCTGAGAGGGTTGAAACACAGAGAGAAGGGCATCTGCGGGAGCAGCCAACACAGGTGGAGCCTGTGTAGCATCTTCTGGAGGACAGACTATGGACATTCTCTGTAAACTCAAAGGCCGTGCCTACATCTACCTGATCTGAGGAAAATCCATTGAGTGCTGATGTTGTCACCTCTGCAGAATAGCTACGTGGCCTCAGTGAAGGAATTCCAGAATGTGACAGGACAGCAGGACCAGAAGAGTGGATAAGTAGCATAGCCTCAAAGGCCAATGACTCCAAAACTAGAACAAGCACCACACATGATGAGTCCAGAGATGGTACTGAAATGTTAACATTGAGATGTTGGTCCCATGATTAAATCAAACCCAAGGGCCTCAGAGATGAGTGAATTAGATCAGAAAGCTTCAGAGCTGAAGGAAGAGTTACATTTAGCACCAAAGACACTGGCTCTGGGTGAGCAGTTTGGCCCTCATACTACCAGATCTGAAGGTTGGACTGGGAAAGGAACAAGTAAAGGGGATAAGGAACCAATCCATTGCACTCTCACAGTGGAGGGAGATAGGAGAACATCCATATCACATTGTAATTAATGCCCTCATCATACAATCCAACTCTAAGTCAAAGGCACTCCTGAAGGGCCTGAAGGACCTGACAGAGAACTGAGATGGGAGCCAAGACGGGAATCTTGCAAGTTTCCTCTAGGAAAAGGTACCTTGAATCATGTGCCTAGGTGATTTGTCTTCAATAACAATTGAATTTGATGGGGATGCAGCCAATGTCAGAGATAATGAATTAGCCAAAGAACCAGTCGCTCTGACTTGGCTACTTTTGAAGATCCGGCACCAGAAGACTCCTCTAATTTTCTCTGTTTGGGATCCTGATCTTTGTTCTTGCCTTTGGACCACTCTTTTTCCTCGAAGTGGCTGTCTACCTTTTTTGTGTTCATCTCCCTCTGGATCCAGGGACAGAAAGCCCTTAGTCACCAACTTGTTCTTCCTATCTGATAAGATGTGCTGACAAAATGCCTAGAAGATGGAACAGTTAGCCATAACATGTTCCACACCTAAACACAATGATTGTGTAAATCCTGTGGTCAGACTTTGTTCCCACACTGAAGGCATGTCTTAAAAGGGTTTTCTTTCTCTTTGCTATCATCTTTAGATAAGCAATAAGCAAGTGAACAACTGTGACAACAACAATGACAAGTCAACTATCAGAAGAATAGTAAAAGTGTATAGATAGAGAGACAAAAAACTACTCAGACTTTAGCACTGAGAGGAAAAAATCTAACCTACACTAAGATTTATTTTTCTTACAGAAGGCTGGTAGGCTTAATTCACATGCACTGAAGGAGTAGGAAAAAGACAAAATAGGAGCTCAAAGTCAAAGGAAGATGAAAAAAGCTCTGAAATACACTAAAGGCTGTTGAATGGTTAAGAATCAACACCTAAAAACAGAAGTTTGTAAGAGAAGGAGCACTCGGCTTTGGTGAGGATTGTGACCATGTCTGAACACTAAGGCAGCATACTAGATCTGAGAGAGCTTTGTACACTAATGCATTGTGGGCAGGGAAAATTAAAGGAGTTTAAGGGTAGAGCACTAGTTTTGCCATCTCAGGTATGACAAGCAGCTTGAGTGTTGGTACAGATGGAAGGGATGAAAACGATCCATAATATCAGCATACAGGAGGAGATGCATATGAGGAAGGCCGAGGAACAGTTTATTATAAAAGTGTAGAACAGAAGAGGGGCCAGACCTGATCCCTGAGGCACCCGTGAGAAAGTTATAAACAGGAGTCAATCTTATCCTTGAAGGAGAGTATGGTAAGGAAATCTTTAAACCAATGGGTAGTTTCTGAGTTAATACCAATGTCTTCCAAGTTAATCAAGTAGAATGCTTGAGTTAGAACAGCTAAGAATGGTCCAATTAACAGCATACAAAACAACTTATTTCTGCATATATAGTTCCAGCATCCCTCCAAACATCTCCACGGCCTCCTCCGGGCATGAAAGAAGAAGATTGTGTGGGTATATTGAAGTTGACAGACAAGGATCATGACGCTAAGTTCCTAATATTTGAATATTACATAATCCAAACCATACATTTCAACTCACAGGACGTCTGGATATTACAACAGAATGCTAGTGAGGATACTAGACCCAAACGCAGATCTAGGCTTAGATATCACATCCAGCTTTCAGTCTCTTGCAAAATATACTGTCTCTATATACCCCTGAGCAGCAGTACAATCATCATCTATGCAGACATTACTCAATCAAGCCACAGAAGTAGCTACCATTCTAGTAGGCCATCCTTTTGGTTTGCTGGACAATCCTTGTTATTTGTTTGACAACAGTGTTTAATGCACTTCGAAGGTGACCTAAGCGAGATGACTGACTAGATATCTACTTCCCAATCTGCTAAAAGCAGTTCATCTTTTTCATCTTTTTTTCTAATAAGTTTTGTTTTCTCTAAATAAAGTGTAATTGACAATTGACATCCAAGCAATGCAGTAAGTACTTCACTAAGTCTCAATACTGGGGAAGAACAATGGTAAACTTTCTGGCTGCTTTAAATTTGGACCTGTGGCTGCTTTAGACAAGAAAGATGGATTAGACTACAATAACAAATTGTCCTTGTAAAAAATGAGACAGAGGGCTTAAACATAAGGCTTGTAGCTCAGAGACCTTTCTTGCTGACATGACAGCTGCCAAAATAAAGTTTCCCGTGTCAAGAACTTTAAATCTGCCATGGAAGCTGGCTTGAAGAGTAGCAAATGCCATGAGGAATAAAAGTCTTTTGAAACAGAAATTTAAGGATGTGGCAAGGTTAATTTATCCAGCGTGAAATTATAGGTTTATAGGTGATCACTAGGATAATGACTTCAAGGACTATTTCACTCAAGCCATACTTCGCAAATATAACTGACAAATATTGATACCCTACAGTTATTTTACGGAATATAGCAGACAAATGGTGCCAGACCAGGGGTAAATTTCCAATTCCTAACCACTAATCCAAGTTATGTTTGAACTGGGTTACGGAAGAACTCCGCTTCATATGGATGAGAAGAAATCTGTTCCAGAAAAGGGGTAGCCTCTGAGACACACACCTGTCCCTCCAATGTGTCCTACTTATGTTGCAGACAAGGTTTACATCTCTAAATTGGGTAAGTCTGATGCTATTAGTTTTGCAGGTGTGCAGCAGGTCCATCAGAGTGGGATTAGAGGATGCTTTTTGGGCCAGGCATAGACTGCCTCTCAGCAGTCTATGGCAGATCGAGTCCAGGTATAAGGTTAAGAGACAGTCTATGCAGGACACATTGTTTGCATCCTGAATTCTCTTTCTAAGGAATAAAGATTGGAAGGAAACCTTCAATAAAGCCAAAGTAGTGTGATTTAGACCTCTGTAAATGTTGCAGATTTAGCAGTGTCAAAAATTTGTAACAGCTTTCCAAAACTGCTGCAACTGGAGCTGAAAATGGTCCAGTCCCTGAGAATTCACCTACAAAAAGAACCCTGCCTACTTCTACACATCAGTTTATCTGAAGGCTTCAGAGCAAAAGTCAGCAACTGAACTACCTTCAAAGGGTGTAAAATGTTTTTGTTTTATATACTGTGCCAAGGCACTACTTAAATCTAGGGTCACCACTGCTCTCGCATGCTCATAAATACATCTACAAAATTCTCTCACTGTTCTTCCAATATAAAATGCTGAACATAGCTCACAAACAGCAATATAAACAACATACTTCGATCTGCAATTAAATTCACCCAACAATATGGTTCGATTTTATTATGTATTTAAATAATGTGACAGATTACCTAAAATTTACTTATAAAATAGAGAAAGAGTATTAGCTTTTTAGATTTAAGGGTTTATAAATTTGATAGTAAATTAAAAGTGATGATTTACAAAAAAGAAGTGTAAAGTAATTGGTATCTCCATTATAATAGCATGCAGAACATCAGCTTGAAAAGAAATATAGAGAAAGGCCAATTTTTGAGGTTAAGTAACCTAACAGAAGATCATTATTATTTTGGTTTAGAGTGTGAGGCACTAAAAGCTAGATCTGGTGGAAGGGGTTACCCAAAAGATTTGGTGAATAATGTGATGTATGATGTTACAAATCAAAGAGTATCCATGAGTAGAACTTTGAATACAAAGAAAGAGAATCAAAGTCAAAAGATTATTTGGCAGTGTTTGCTCGAGAAAACTCAGCAGATGATGTCACTAATAGGAAAATACTGAAAATTAACTGGAGGTTTCTAATGAATTTCCCAGATCTCAAAGGCATTACAGGGGAAAAAAAGGGGCAAAAACCTAAAAGAACAATTTTATAGAAATGCCTTTGAGGATAAGCAAAGAAAAAATATAGGACTGTTTAAATGTATGAAATGTAGTTTTTGTAAATATATACATGAAGGTCAAAAAATTACATTAGTTGCTAAAAATTATAAAATTATTAGCTGAATTTAATTGCAGATCAAAGTATATTGTTTTTATTGTTCTTTGTGAGCTATGTTCAGCATTTTATATCGGAATAACAGTGAGAGATTTTATAGATGGATTTATGAGCATTTGATAGCAGTGGAGACCCTAGATTTAAGTAATGCCTTGGCAAAGCATGTAAAACAAAAGCATTTTAATGAAATGGAAAAAGTGTGTTTCAAGTTTTCTGTAGTGGAGCAAATAAGAAATTATGATTTGAGACTGGAAGCTGAAGATGAGTTAGATTGAAAAGAATATTTTTGGCAATTAAGAATAAATGCTTGTAGTTCTCCTGGAATGAATGAAAGGGAGAACTATTAGGTAGTTCTAAAAAGTAAAGGGTTAACTCATTAACAGCTGAAGGTCATGTGATTTTTTTTTCAGGAGTATTTATTTGGTTTTTAGTCATTAGTGTCTTGGTCTGATGAAGTTGCATGTAAGGAATGAAAGCACTTACCAGTTACTTTTATGTTTTTTTTTGTTAAGAAAATTTTAAACATTCATAAAAGTTTTACCACTCATGTTTATATTATCTCTTTTTCTATGGTTTTAAGTGAGTTTATTGGTGACATTTAGATTTATATTTATTAGTTACCCAAACTCTTGCTGAACAAGTACCACTCTCTCCTTTATGTGCCAAGTCTTTTTGTACTTTTCAGAATGCATTCTGCACACACTGTAGTTTGATTAAAAGCACTTTAACAGATATTAACAATATCCGAATACTGTCTCCAATAACAGTGCTTATAAACAATAACAGTCTATAAAAATTCTGGAATGCTGGATAAGAATAACAGGGCTGATCTCCTGAATAATATCAACTGAAACAATCTTTTCCGCCTGAATAATGCTGGATATTTGACCTGTCTTCAGTACTCAGGCTTGAGTATCTGTACCACAAAGATCTTTTACATATCAATCCAAAAAAGTACTTAACTGACTCCACTGACTGTGTCTGACATATTTCCTAATAATACTAAAACTCTGAAGCTTTTTCTTGCATGCGCCTCACAGTGCCTGTCTATTCTTTATCTAGCATACCATTGCAAGAACACATATCTTTCACTTGAGAAAGAACGTTTTGTAGCGTTCCCTTGAAACTGTCATTTCTACACATCTCATGCTTAGCCAGAAAGATAATCTTTTCCCTTCTACTGAACTCTTTCCCTGAAACTGAATTCATAAATGAAAACACAAGTCTGACTCTATATTTTCAGGCCTATTATTCTACCTTAATGCACTATAGTGAACTCATTAAGAATACCCAAATGTCAACAAAGCAACATTATTTCAAAAGTCTCAGAGAACTTCAGACTCTCCAAGAATATCAAGGTAAAAGACATTATCCAGTTAACAGAAACGTACTTCACCATCTCCAAAAACTTTCAAGTTTCAATTATTACGTCATACAGCCAAGAAGCAAAAAAGTAAGAAAAAGTATAAAAAGTTGCAGACAAAGCACATTAATTATAATGTTAGTCTCTCCTGTAAATGTAAGAATTGATGTACTTTTTAGCAGCAATTATTAAAAAAGTTTTAAATATGTCAATTATATTTTTACAGTAAAGACACCAGTAAATGTTTGATTTAAAGTAAAAAATTGGGTAAAGCAGTCTAAAAAACTGTGTTTCAGAAATGTTCATTTAAAGTTAAATATTATTAGGTCAGAAATGTTGCATCTTTCCAGACGCAAAAAAGGGTTAAATTACAGAAGCACACTGCAGCAGACACACTATCTCATGATTCTCAGAATGAGTCAGCTTCTGTCAGTAACTCTTGTTTACAGTCTTCAGACATCAGTGTAAATGCTACAGCACATGTAATTCAAGACACAGAGTTAAGTCGTGGTACAATTTTAACTACAAATGTTCACAATGTAATAAATTCTAGTTTACATGTAATTCAAAATACAGAGTTAATCACAGTGTTGTGCATACAGAGTTAATACAGTCAATGTATGTAACACGCATTGTCTCAAGTTCATGTCATTTCAAATACATATGTTCAGAATGTAAAAACTTCTAGTTTACATGTAATTCCAGGTACAGAGTTAAGTCGCAATATGGTAAACACAGATGTAAACACAATCAGTGTACTTAATATGTACATTTCTGGGTCTACTTCAGTAGACCGAAATATCACAAAACCGACAGTCAAAATATCAAGATGAAACAACCGACAGTTTAGAAACACGACTGGTCACATCACCGACACTGAACATGCTCGACAAACATCATATGGAACTCTGAACTCAACTTACAGTACCTCTCCGCACAAACTGTGTTTGATAATCCAGCAATTTATGGAAATTTCTTAAAGACAACATCAACTGCAAAGGTAGAATGCATACCTGCGCTGTACACGTCACCCGGAAGCAGGACTGGCCTCAGCTGAAACGGCGCCCTAGGCAAAGTACTGCTCTGGTGCCCCTTAAGCCCCACCCACACCATACTCGACGAACACCCCTATTTGAGTCATGCCCACACATGGGTCACTCCCATAAAAGCCACTCCAGTTCTTCCAATGTTTAAATGCATGTTGCTAGTGTAGAGAGTTTATCTACAGTCATGAAAGACAGTATTCTGAGGTGCAACAACTCTGACAAAGGGTGATCCATTAAAGCACAATTAACTGGTTCTCGTTCTGATATTAGATTCCAATATCAGTAAATGGGGTAGCAAGTAAACAAGTAGAGGCAGTCAATGAATAAAGCAAATGAGGTAGCAAGTAAACAAGTAGAGGCAGTCAATGTATAGGATCATAGGTTCATAGGTTGGTACTAGGCTATCAGCCCTAGGGCCTATACAAGCCTAGCCATAACAATTCCCTGGCTATTTCTTCCCACACTATTTACTTCCCTGGACCCCTGTCTAGCAGGGCGACTGACGTGATCCCCGGGGTGAATTTCCTTTCTCCCATCCAATCGTCAAGATTCCTTTTGAAGAGGACCAAAGAGGCACTCTGCTTGACATGTATGGGCAATCTATTCCAGAGTCTGGGGAGTCTCTGGGTCAGGAACCTATCCCTCCAGCATGTTTTGTTTATTGTGATGACAAGGTTTAGATCCCTGGAGCGTGTGGCTCTGGGGATTGGGATTTCTTTAGTGTAGCATGTCCAACAGCTCTGGGTTTGACATGGCCTTGTATGTTAAGCAAAGATCGCCTCTGAGTAGACGATATGCGACAGAGTATAGCTGGAGTTTTTTAAGGCGGTCAGCATAGGGCATCTGCTTTAGACCTGTGATTCTTTTAGTGAGGTATTTCTGTGGCCTTTCCAGTTGTTGCAGATGTCTTGAGAGGTACATACCAAATGGGACATTGTATTCTATAATGGGTCTAATGAGGGATGAGTACAGTGGGACAATGACCTCCTTTTTTCTGGATGAAAAGCCCTTAGTGATGAGGTGTGCCACATAGAAGGATTTCCTGACTGTTGTGGCGATGTGGTTATCGAAGGTGAGACCACTGTCCACCTGTGTCCCTAAGTCTCTTATCAAACTTTCGGTGTTTAGTGTACTGCCACCTATATGGTAATTCACGGATACATGTTTTTTCCCAAAGGGGATAACTATACATTTCTTGGCATTGAGCTTGAGCCCATGGCTCTGGCACCAAGCATCTGCTTCTGTAAGGCCCTTTTGTAGAGTATTCACATCATTTGGGGATTCAATAATGGCTCCCAGTTTGCAGTCATCTGCAAACTTTGTTATCCAGAGTCCCTTAGTGTTGGCCTGTACTTCAGAGAAGTAGATGCCAAACAAGAGAGGTCCCAGGACTGAACCCTGAGGTACTCCACTTGTCACTTGTCTGGAGCTGGATTTGGAGTTGGCTACTTTTACAGTGTGGGTTCTATCAGTAAGCCAGTTAGCAACCCATTGGGTGACGAGGGATTAATGCCCAGCTTAGTAAGTTTATCTATGATTCCAGAGTGGGGATGGTGTCAAAGGCCTTGGCAAGGTCTAGATAGGCTGTGTGGACCACCTTACCCTTGTCCATGGCTCTGGAGACTGATTCGAAGAAGTCAATCAAGTTCAGGAGACAAGATCGGCCCTTCACAAACCCAAACTGGGTGGGGTCCAGTGTTTGAAGGTTGCCAATGTCTTTGTTTATAAGTTCCATGATAATACGCTCCATGGCCTTGCAGATAAGGCTTGTCAGACTGATGGGATGGTAGTTTCCGGGATCCAAGGTGGTGCCCCCCTTGTGGAGTGGGATAACTGTAGCTGTGCGCCACTCAGTGGGCACGAAACCTGAGGCGAGGCTATGATTAAACATGACACTTAGGTGAGGTGCCAGTTCATATTGTAGTTCATGTAGTACACAGCCCGGGATGTTATCTGGTCCCATGGATGCTGTATTCTTAGCTTTGGAGAGTGCGTTTTTTACCTGTGTGGCCGTTATTACCGGAATGTGGCAATCTTCCGGTATTGAGATGGGCCATTTAGGGGGTGAGAGGAAACAAACATTTTCAATCAAATTGAAGCACATGACAGGGACCCATTGTATCAAAGCAGCATGTAATGGCGATGAACTGTTCAGCAATATAATAGACAGATTTGTAATTCTCAAATAGAGCAAAGACATAGTAAGAGCAGCAGAAAATGACAGAGCTGCACTGGATACGCAGTGATATAGCTCAGTTATCTGGTGCCCTGTACATTTCCCCCAAACTGGCACACCAACACCTCAAACTTGACAAGCAAAAAAAGTCTTAAAGTTGAAGATCAAATGTTCAGACATTGCAGCAAGCTGCTTGCCCCAGATGTAACAAGCAGCTTGCCATGCTACTTAAATCACACACTAAGCACTTTGGCACTTCAACCGTGCCCATAAATGCTGTATCGACATTCATTTATTAAGCCCATACTGTACTCCTGCACCACTGCACCTACCAACTGCATCCCCTAACAGCTTGCAGCAGAGCAGTCACTCATTTGCCTTACCCTAGTTGTGACTCTGATGTAAAAGAAAGGTCATTCTATACCAAGTATATTCTCAAAGTAGGAAAATCAAAGGAACCACAGTCTTCAACAGAATGGGCACTAGCTGACATTTTTACAGTCATTTAAATAAGATCCATGTGCATGGCCAAAACAAATATAATCCTACTGCTACAGATTCACAATAGTGAATTAGTTCCCAAATCAGTAGTTACCCATGTGTGAGGTTCACAAATGAATTGAAAGGCATAATGACATAGGAGAACAAACTGACAGCTCTGTCTAGAAAAGCCCACCTACACTTGATTCTGCACACAGAGGGGAAAAAACAAGGAATAAACTACTACACCACTGCAGTTCAGACACACTGAAAAGAAAAGCCACCCCAGTCTGGTCCAGCACTGCTACCCTAATGTATTCCTTCTGTGCTTGGGAAGAGTTGTATATTGTAACCTTATCCTTGTATCAAACAGTCTCACACACAGAGAAACAGGCATACACAAGCTGAAAAAATATCATATTACTGCACCCTACAAACTGCAAAGTATATGTTTGTATCTTTTGTGCTCTCCTGAAGAAAAAATAAATAAATAAATAAAGTTTGCTGTGATTTCAAGTAAGTAGAATAAAAAGAATTGTCACCACAAATAACGAATGTCTTCAGAAAACTTAACAGAAGTGTAGTGCTGCTTTGGAAGTTAGCAATAGCCATGCCATAATACAGCTATGACAAACATGCACACAAGCTTCACACAGACACACAGACACACACAAGACACAGACACACACACAGAAACACACACACACACGCACACACACACACACACACACACACACACACACACACACACACACACACACACACACACACACACACACACACACACACGATACAGTCAACATATAGATACTATTCTTCTTCTCCTTCTTCTTCTTTCGGCTTTTCCCGGTTAGGGGTCGCCACAGGGGATCACCTGTCTGCTCATGATTGGCAGTAGAGTTTTACAGTGTTGAGTTGCCAGCCCCGCGCCCAACCTTCCACAGAAGGCACACACGCACACACTCACACCTAGGGCCAATTTTAGAGTGTCCAATCCGCCTACTGCATGTCTTTGGAATGTACTATAAAATTAGTTAATGAACGACATCTGCATTTGTTTTAACATGGTCACTCCTTACATATCTTTTTCCTTGCTGCCTACCATTAACTCAACTGATGGTGCTAAAAATTGCACACACATCCAATGGCTATTGTCCATAAGGCTATGCAGAATTCTTATAAATAACATTTAGCATTATATCCTTGCATGTCTATTTCCATATTTTCACTTACAGCCCCTTGATCAACACTAAATTGTCCAATGTAGAAATGCCAGTACATTTACACACAAATTAACCTTACATCCAACTAAACTCTCAATCTGTAAACCTAAATCTCTTACATCTTTTCTTTTTAACAACATATTCTTAGCTGGAGATATCCACCCCAACCCTGGCCCCATTCATTTCGCTAACATTTATTACCCAACCCGATCCTCTACCCTCCCAAACACATTGAAATTCTTCACCTTGAACTCCCAAAGTCTTAATAACAAAATCCACCTTTTCCAGGCTTGGTTAACCCATAACCAACCACATATCTTAGCCATTTCTGAGACTTGGCTTAAACCCCATATCTCTGATTCAGAGATACTTCCCCCTGGATACCATATTATTAGAAACGACCGACCTATAAAAAAAGGTGGTGGCTCTGCCATAGTTTACTCTAAATCATTAACTGTAATTCCCCTCCAAATTCCAGTTCCTCAGTTCAAAAATACTGAACTTACAGCTGGACTACTGAAACTAAATACACACAAAAATATTTGTTTTATTGCCCTATATATCTCCCCTGGGAACAATATCCCTATCCTCGAAGACATTCTCCAATGGGCATCTACTAAAGTTAACTATGAAACATACATCTTAGGTGATGTAAATACTGAATGGAACAAAATTAACTCTCTCTCTCCTTCCCAAGCCATCAACCTTTACAACTTCACTCAAACAATACACCAAATAACCCGACCCAACAAAACTAATCCCCCTGGATCCTCTATTGACTGGATCCTAGTCTCCAATCAAAATAAAATCACCAATTCTGGAACAATTCTGGACACTATTAGTGACCACCTCCCAGCCTTTATTCATCGCGCTACCAACTCTTCTCCTCACCAACACCAATACATCCTAACTCGAAATCTTAGTAACTTTAACCCTACAACCTTGTCAAACCTATTCAAATAAATGAACTGGCAAGACCTTAAAACTCTCCCTCTTGATGCTGCTATCGACCACTTCAACTCTGTTTTCTTAGATACGCTTAACTCTCTTGCCCCTATCAGAAATAAAAGGGTAAAAATAAATACTGCTCCTTGGCTATCTAAACTTACCAAACAAAGTATGCATCAAAGGGACAAACTATGGAAGCTGTTCCAAAACAATAAACTTCCCAACACCTTGCTCCAATATAAGCAACTACGTAACCAAGTAAAACAACTAATTACCAAGGACAAAAAATCCTATTATACCAACCTCCAGTCTAACAATAACAACAACCCCAAGAAATTCTGGAATTTAATAAACTCTCTCCTTAATCCCGGCTCCAAAAATAATCCCTGCCCTGACCCAAGTAAATCTGACCTAGAACTATGCTCAGAATTTAACTCTTTCTTCATAACAATATCTGACCTAACCAACACCTTCCCTAGCAATAACCCATCTGTTCCCCTATCTTCCCCCTCCAATTCCTCCAATAACCCTCCCCTCAGGTTCGAGCTCAAACTTGTCTCAACTAACTTTATAAAAAAACTTCTGTCTAAACTTAAACCCTGCTCTAATGCCCCTGACAATATTCCCTCCTCTTTCCTAAAATGTGCCGCAGATGGGATAGCACTCCCAATCAGCGTCATTATTAATAGATCTATTAACCAATCTTATGTCCCCAAACTTTGGCGTTTAGCTTACATCCTTCCACTTCACAAAGGAGGCAAGAACACCAGCATCACAAATTTTCGCCCTATTGCTCTATTCTCACCAATCTCCAAAATCTTAGAAAAGTGCATCCACTTCCAACTTATGCCTTTTCTAACCCAAAACCATCTTCTTACACCAACTCAACATGGCTTTCGCTCTGGCCATAGCACTACTACTGCTCTACTTTCCTTCTTAGAAACTATCAATCAAGCCCGAGATTCAGGTCACCTGCCCCCAGATTCATGAAGCTTGCGCCAGGCGCAGGCGTAGCGTATGTGGGATAACGCCAAATATGTCTGCCGAGCAATTCAGGTACGAACCAATTCCACGTGCACTACCGGCGTACGCCACATCTGCGCAGCCCTCGGCATAGGTATGCTAATCACCCCAAGTGGAGTGTCGCACCATGCAAATGAAGGCATACAGCGATTCACAAAGTGGTGCAGGCATAGCGTAAGCCCATGTAAATGTAAACCAAAAAACACGGTTTACATTTTCCCAAACAGAACATCGGAGCTATGGAAGCGGACCAGACTCATGTATTACAAAGTTAACATATGCCAATGGCTAAATACACAGCCAATGGCACAAGAAAAGATGCACAACACCTAAAAAACAACATTTAATGTCATATCCACAGTAACGCACAGTACAACCACAGGGCATGTGTGCGCAAACAGGAATACAAAGAAAATATATACAGATGTCATAAAATCGCAATGTACGACAAATCAGGATTTCACCATAATACGCAATGGTAGGCATGGTACACCACAAGCAAGGCGCAAGGGTTGCCAAGGGCCCGTGACAGTGTTTGGCTCGGTAACTATGAATTAGTAGTCAATGCCATGCAAATGAGGCAGGTAATACTGAATCGCAAACGTCCCCCCGGATGAAGGATGTACCAGACGGCGCAGCGCTATAACACCAAGGAGTGTCTCAGAGGTGATACATGACATCAGCAGAGGGGTGTATCACCGTAGCTGTAAGCACATTGGAGCAATGCAAATCTGGCCTGGCCATTGCTAAGCAAAGCTGCAGGACAGGGGTGGGGAGGAGGGTCTAGGATCTTTCAGCTAAGAGCACAAATGGTGCCCGAAAGCGCATGTGCACGGGGATGAAAACGTGCCCGAAATCTGGTATGTGGATGCACGCGCCGCGAACAATAGCACAAACAGGAAGGTCAGGTGAAGAAAAGAAGGAAATGCAGAAGTAGGGTAATTGGCGTACTACTGAGCAATTAACACCAATCAACTCACGGCGGCCAATCGACGGCAGTAGACAAGCCTGCATGCAGAAACCTGCAAAACAGGATAGGGGAGGCATAGGATTGCAAAGAAAGGAGGGGAGGAATTGGAATGCAAAGATAGGAGAACTGTCATAGCAGAGCAAAGCAAACTCACATTATTCCGGCAATAGAACACATTACGCAAGATAAGCCAGGTCTAGGAAAGTACAAATGAAAGCAGGCTGCTGGATGCATGCCAGCAAATGGTAGGTGTAACGTGCACAAATGTAAAGGGAAGGGCAGCAGGTAATTTACGGCAGCCATATGTAATGCAACACCAAAGGCAGCACAATAGTGGTTCCGGTAATAAAACACAGAAGATACCCTGTAGCCACGATCGTACATACACACCCTATGACATCATCAGTGTTCACAGCAAAATAGTATAAAGTGTGAAAGCACCCAACACACACCTGTGTATTCCCAGACACTGCACCATAGGTGTAAACAGACGGGGAACTTTTAAAATGTACATGCTGGGAGCTGCCATAGCTGTGATTTATCAGCATGTGTTACAGACTGACGGTGTTGTGGAGGATGATGCCCACAACCACCGTAGGCCTCGCAGGAGAAGAGTGTTCAGACCAAGGGTAACCTACCAGGGGCTACATGATCTGGAGATAGTAGAGTGTTACAGGGTGGACAGGGACATCTTACAGCAAATAGTAGAGCTGTGCCGGCCACGCCTGAGAACCAGAAACAACAGAGGGGAAGCCATCCCAGTGGACATGAAGGTATGTGTAAGCTTGTGAATACTAGCCACAGGTACCTTTCAAAGGCTAACTGGAGATATAATGGGGATCTCACAGGTATCGGCATCCAGGGTACTACACCAGTTCCTGGATGCCATGTTACCACATGCCAATGAGCAGATATACATCCCCCGAACTCAGGAGGAGTTGGCCAGCAATACGCGTCACTTCCACCATGTGGCAAACTACCCGGAGGTACTGGGTGCGATAGACTGCATGCACATACATATCAAGTCACCAACCGGTGAGCATGGTAGGCGCTACATAAACCGTAAGGGATTCCACTCCATCAACTGCCAGGTCGTGTGCAATGCCCAGGGCATTATCATGGATGTGTGTGCTGGCAGCCCTGGAAGCTACCACGACTCCCATATCTGGCATGCCTCACAGCTGTATCAGGTATTTGTCAGGGGGGACATCCCACAAGGCCACCTTGTAGGGGATGCTGGCTATGCACTGGAGCCGTGGATGATGACCCCCATCAGAAATGCACACACACCAATGCAAGAACACCATAATGAGGCACATGCACAAACCAGAATCATCATAAAGCATGTGTTCGGGATGCTGAAATCACATTTCCGGTGCTTGGACACATCTGGTGGAGCCTTTCAGTACTCTCCAGGCACGTGTGCCCACATCTTCATAGTATGTGCCATGCTACGTAATATGATCCTGCGGAAACAGCTGCAGCAGGGTCAAAATGGGGGAGGGCCTCACAGCCCACCGCAATTGCTAAGGCCAACACAGGCACACAGGGATCCAGACCACGGACACACTGTGCCAGCCCCAGTAGGCAGATGGAGGCGTGCCCAATATGCCTACGCCTTGGCAAAGAGGGAACGTATAGCACATACCCTGACAGTGTAGGCCCCCATGGACTGACACCCCTCTCCACCTGCACACACAGTAAAATGGATGACACACAAACACGACCACCTGTAAATTGTGATGTATAGGTGGCCCACTGTGGAATTCTACATAGGCAGCCCTCAAACACTGTACACGCAACAGCCATTGGAACACGGAATGTCAACACCTGAACAGTACATGCGCCTATCAGCATCTGTCGGTGCTGTGTGTATAGGTTCTCAGGTACATCGGTAGGTACATGCTCGATTGTCAGGGGCAAAACACCAAACGGGGCAAACAGTGTCTCCCGTCACCACAACATCGAGTAAGCAACTGTCGCTTACTGGAGCAGAGGCAATCGTGGGAGCACATGTGTGTAAGCACTGTCCGGCACACACTCAGCAGGGATTCCCCGCTGTGTTAATGAGGGGCTCCACATAATGTAATCATGGATGTTGTGTCAAGGCAGGGGATGTACCCATGACAGGTATTCGTCACCCCAGCATGCTGCACCCACGGTCGTATGAAGGTGTAGCACATTATCGGGTGTAGCTCATTGTGATATACATACCCAATGCCGGAGTACATCCAGTAAACATCACATGGACATACCATTAACTGGACTCATCAATATGTAAACTAACAGTGTTATCCATGTGAGTGCAGTGTGGAGTAACTGCTGTAGTCTACTCCACATACAAAATGATATAATAGGTGTACAACCCCCAGATGTCCAAGTGGTATATGCAGTGACCGTCGTGCATGTTCCCGGTCCCACGTCCTGCAAGGGATGTAACGTAATCCTGACGGCACGGGTAATGCATTCCGGATGCAGGTCATCAGAATATGTGTAGCACACATTAGCAGGAATATGCGTTGCCCACTGCTGGTAAGCGATGTTTAAATATGACTATACGGATATGCGCGAAACAGGGCTAAGCTTCACCGACCACTGCGCAGATCACGGCCAATGATGTACAGAACAGGTGAAACCAGCATTAGTCACCCCTGAACAAATAGCACCTGCTCTGAAGGGTAAAACGACCACTGCCAGGAGTTGAACAGGCAATCATGTATACAATCACCCAACACTATTGCTAGCCAAGATGTACGTACGGTAGGGTTGCCACATTTCAAATGACCAATGTGGGACATACACCAGATGTCTGCAGGCCGACACATACACCCAGCCAGTACGAAAACCAGACCGTCAGTGTTTTGCCTAGATAAAAGTTTATTCTAGTAATGGTCGTAGGTACGTGTTCCATGTCCTGTAACATGTAGGTGGTTCAGATACAGAATAAGTGTTGTATGCAACTATTACATAAACTATAGGGAATATGTTTGTCCCAAAGTCGCAGGACGTTTGCCATGTTCACAAATATTTTGCAGGACACAACTGCACAAAGAGGGACTGTCCCTCGCAAATTGGGATGGGTGGTAATCCTAACCTATGGCAGGTGTGTAATGTGACAGGTACAGACACAAATGTGCGGAGTCCAGGAAACACAGTATACACCGACAAAGACACAATGAAAGGTGTAGTGTGCCTGTCACCACCCCTGTCAGAGATATATGCATATATATATATATATATATATATATATATATATATATATATATATGTATATATATACACACACACATATAATACAGATAGAAAGGGCGATAGTGTGATATATGTCGATATATAAGGAGTTACTGACATCTGTAAATATACAGATAGGTCAACAACATTCAAAACACCTTGGAGGTATAAATAAATAGGATACCGCCAACTATGGAACGTGTCACACACCGACACACGTAACCACGAGGCTGAAAGACAGAAAGAACACAGTACTGGAACAGTAGAACTGCGAGCAATATTATGACGATAGTAAGGACATGTAGTCACCGCTGCCGGCGGTGCGGTCCACGTAGGTACCATGTACAACTGTGTTTGTGAGTTTGTGTAGCCTGTGTATGTGTGTGTTGAGGGTGCCATGTGCATTTCCATGTGACTGTAATGTGTGTGTGTGTCTCCGCATCGTGTGTCTGTAGGTGCCAACTCGGAGGTAGATGATTACGGTAGGTGTGGGGTATAGCTAGTCGTAGGCATGCGGTAAACACCTGTTCCACATTGGGAGGGACACCCCCTCCCTGGGCAGGTGTGTCCTGACATGAAACATTACAAAGGGCAACTGTCCGAGAGTGTAGGACATTAGTATGTCCCAAATATTATGCAATAGTTGCAGGAAATAGTCATGCCTGTATGTAAGAAACGGAAATGTTACATGCAAAATGATAAGTAGGCAAAGTCCAAGAACAATAGGTATGTAATGAGGATAAAAGTATGTGCTATCCTGTGTACTGACCGTGGCTATATGTCAGCCTGTAAACACCACTGTGTGACCCGCAAGTGTCCAACTGTGGCCATATGAAAAGGTGGCAAGCCATGCCACAGAGGGTCTGACACCAACACCACTGCAATGACTGCAAATATCTGGGACAGACATACACGGGATAGCTGTCATTTAGAAATATCCCTGCACATATCGCTGTACATCCGGAGGTATGGAAGTATCAACCTCACCTGCATACCATACAGAAACCAATTAACAACGGCCCAATGTAAAATCCCGTAACAGAAGTCTACTAAGTGATAGCTCTTTAATTAGGGAAGGAGCCCACACACATGTATATGGACTATGTAGAAATGCAAGCCCCACAAAACCGTATATGCTAAGTACACCCGCCTACATCCCCCACACTGGAAACAATAGCAATACAGACCGTAATCACAGCACAAAACATCCAGTTAGTCAATTACATCTGCTGAACCGTTAACATAACTTGTGAGAAACACATTTAAAGGCGCCATGCAAAATTGTATCCGTTGTATAATGGAACAAACGGCAATGTTACAGGTGTTGTTTGCAATAGTCCGTTATCAGACGGGTGCGATGACAGGTACAGTCACATGTAGAACCACATACTCAAGCCGTCACACACAATCCAAGGGGGACATGACTCCAAACTACACTTGGCTCTACACATAGCAGTTGCAATTACACACAACAAAACACAATACAGGCCGTCTCCCCGATGGTAGGGCAAATGGCCAACGCCCAAGTGGAGAATTCAATTATACCCCACTGTTGCCGCGTAATTGGCGAATGGAGTAGCTGCACAGCTGATGTGCACGTAATTAGTCACACAGGAACACCAATTGGTGGCAGTAAACCACATGTTGCAGGTATTGACGTATATATAAGGATGACTTGCCAGATATGCAAACCGTATGCTCATACCGTAAAACAGTTTAAAGAGTGATACAGAACAGCGAGATAGAGATGAAATACCAGAACGATATCAAGGTATATAGAACACTCGGTATGCAACGGTATGTATAACATGTTCTGTATTAACTATGTCAGTGTATGTATAGCCTGGTTTGCATTAATTAAAAGTGTCCGCAATGCATAAAGTTGCTGATCATACTAACGCTTGTAGAAGTTGTGCGTCCAGCAGTGGGCCACAAGGCAAACAGCATAGACACCACAAGGGATGCAACATGAGGGCTTTAAACAGAACAATGCCATACGACCCGCCATCAGTGGCAGGGTATGTCCAACAAGTAGCACAGCAGGGGATAGTATATGTTGATATACTGTAACAGTACGCATGTGTATGGGCATATAACGACAATGACATGTGTAAGGTGGTCCCGCTGTGCAAGTATGCTTTGCATTATGGGATACCATGTAAAATATGTGTAATGTATAGTATAGTAAATTGGTATGTCAGATATGCTACACAGAACAGGCATATTATGCATACCAAAGGTATCGTATAGTGATGTGAGTAGCATTATTTAATTAATTTATTTATAAACAGTTATGATGAAATAAATAATGTAATCCACTCTGTTCATTTGCAAAGGACGCAAACATTTCTCCCATACTAGAATAGCAGAAGAGATGTGACAGACAAACAAGAACATGATTGGTGTGTACAATAACAGGATACATATGGCCTGTAATCACGGGACATTGTAATAGCGTGACAGCTAATCTAAATGGAAGGGCTACTCCAGCAACCATGCACAAAGGACATGTAATAGCTCCACAGGTTCATAGTGGGGTACCATGCAGTCTGGCAAGTCTATGTGTAACAACAACTACAGTGTTCACACCAGTGGCACCTCTCTAGGGTAGTGTCCTGGGAACAGAAGAGCCATGTGTAACCTGCACCTCTGCACAGTACAGCAACTGCAGTGATCCCTGCCGTACATGTGTCCACCATCCACCAAGTGAGGTATCACATGAACAGTGCTACTGAGTTTCCCTGTGTGATGTACATAGGAATCTTGTTCCAAAGCACGGTGAGTGTCCGGTCTGGGAATGCAACCCCCATGCACATCCCACACATTGTTGCGTGTGTGCACATATCCATGAGCATGATGCTCACAGTGGCTATTGTTTATGTCGTGTATGCGGAGTATATCCATTAACATAGTTGCAGACATGGGCCCTGTCTTTGCAGCAGAGGTCACCCCTGAGTATGTAGCCCGCAAATGTGTACAGAAGTGGTGTCTGTACTTCAGCCGCATACTTTAACTGTTGTAGCTCAATAAACGTCATGACGTGTTAATGTTGTGTTATGTAAAGCTGTAGCTGTTGTGTAAGGTACACCCTAAGCGGGGTGTTGTACCCTTGAATGTGTGTATAAGTCCGGTGTTCAGAGGTACAATGGGTGCCTATGTACCAGCTACACACCCAGTACAGAACAAGTGTGGACACGTAGAAGGATATCCATGCCACAGTGGCAATGTGGTAATCACAGGAGTGTGTGCAACATACGTGTGTAGTACGAACACGTACAATGCGACATGTATGTAGGGGACTAACACCAATGTGATAACCAGTGGGTGGATGGTGTACTGCAAAAGTGATGTTCATACCTAGTGTCATGCAAGTTGAGGCCATGATGTTCATATCAGGTATCCGTCACAGTGACACCAATATGGATGGGGTCAGTATCAGCTGGTGGATCAACAACGGCGCTTGGTATGCAGTGGTCTGTAAAGCTAGGCAGGGAAGGTCCCTCTGTGGTAGCCTGTACCTCAGGGAAGCATATACCGAACATGAGGGCCCCATGACTGAGGACTGTGGTATGTCAAGTGTAACTGAAATGCAGTATGTGATATGGTATGCTACCCTCAGTGTGTGTGTCCCGTCCATTAGCCACTTTGCATAACATCCTGAGACATATGTTTTGATGTGCAGGTGGATGTGTATGTTGTCAATACCAGAATGGAGAACGGTGCTGTAAGGCAGCGAGAGGACAATGTAGGCTGTGTGGACCCCCGTGTCATCATCAACTACTCTGGTCACTGTATGAAAGGAGTTCACCAGGTGTAGGAGGCATGCTGTGGCTCCAACAAGACCAACCCGGCTGGCATCAAAGGACCGGAGCACAACAAAGTCTCAGCGAATGATGTCCATGATGATGTGCCCTATAGCTGTGCAGAACAGTCCAGTCAGGTGTGTAGGGCAATAGTCCCAGTCGTGCATTGTGGCGCCACCTGTGTGGAGTGTAACTGTTGCTGTGTGCCAGTCAGGGGCCACAATGTCTGGTACAAGGCTATTACTGAATATGGTGTCCCAGTGGGGAGACATGTCATTCAGAGGTTTGTGGACATCACAGCCTGGGATTTTGTAGGGTGACAAGGGGCCAGTGTCCCAGGACATATAGAGTGCAGGTCAGTACTGTGTAGGTGTGACCGCAGGGACACCGCAATGTTCCTGCAAGGAATGTGGCCCGTAGGGAGTGAGAGGGTGTAATGTTAGCATTGAAGCCATCAGACAGCATGTTGCCAACATCACCTGTTTCTGTCATGTTCCAGAGTGACAGTTGTATGTGTGAGCAGATGTGGGTATTGCCAATGACTACTGACATACCACCATAATGCCTTGTGGTACATCCCGGAATGTGTCGCAGTAATGTGTACGTAGCTAGTTATGGAGTATGTGATGAGGGATCCCGTGGCCCTACCGAGGCTGACCAGTGAGTTACCCCACCCATGGGAATGTACACCACTGTGCAACAGCCCCCACCTGTTGTTGTAAAGTATGTCCATGGAACTGCACCCCCAGAGTGGTGTCTGTTATCTGGTGTGTACCATCATGGCTCTGTGTGGAACAGCATGATCCATTTTGTCGTGTACATGCTAATGAAGTGCACTGGGGTATGTCTCAGCATTTGTATGTGCATTGTCCACCTGCACGTGTGTCATGACGTCAACTACCGCTGTCATAAGACATCTGTAGTAGGTGTTGTAGTACTCTTGTACTGTGTATGCCGTGAAGTGTGTGGTGCCGGTATGTGGCTAACAAGGGTGAGTAGCATATGTTCGGATTCCAACAATGAGGGGATAACCCCAGGTGTGGAACAGCAGTCACATGTTGGTAGTGTCCATGTCAAGGATACTGTTGGTCTTGGAGGTGGTGTGTATGGGTCGATCCAGCCGAGTGGAGGTTATGACTCACGAACAGCGTATGCCTAATGTGTCGGTACATGTTGAGCTATCACAGTTAAGTGTGGGTTACTGTCAGTCTCACATCAGTAGCAGCAGTATGAGCCCAACTGTCCAGTACACCATGAAATGAGGTCTGGTAACCGTGGGGTATGTTGAACCCGCAGCTTGTAACACTGTGTATAGCAGTTCCGGACACAGTTATTTGCATGTGGAGCACCTGTGATGCATTGTGCTAAGTAACCAGCCGGGATGTGTGTACAACATAGTGGAATATGGGGACACCTCAGCCGTGGGTGTGCCAGTCCAGGTACGTGCCTAAGAGGTATGGTCTGTCTATAACCAGTCATTGTAGGTGTGCTCTGCAGAGCCTAGAGGCAGGTCCCAATCACTGCAGAGATATTGAAGTGGTGCAGTATCAAGTGTGCCTTGCCTGCGTGCGTCACAGAGGATGATGTCAAGCATTGTGTTACATGACCACATGTTTCGCTAGCCAGTTCCCATTCTGGTGGTGACTGTTATTGGACACTGTGCAAGACAGGCAGTATAAAAGCAGCAAGAGTCCAACATGTGATCCATACTCCCAGGGCTGACAGGTGCAGGTCAACTGTGCCAAAGCATCATGTTGTTTGACCAGGTCTGTCAAAGTGGACAGGTACCAGACACCTGTGGAATGACAGCAGAAGCATGGGCAACTGTTGGAGTGACACAGTCGGTCATTGTACAGTGGTAACAGGTCTGGATGACTGCAAAATGCTCCCCAGGGCTCGGACCACACCATCAGGGCTACAAGACTGGTGGGCTATTGCATGTCCCTGCACACGTAGTCTGTGCCCTGAGATACAACTTCAGTCACACTAACATGGAAAATGACAGTCACATCGTACCTGCTGAGGTGTGGCATGGGTGCATAGGTTATGTTGCAGAACCAGTTACCCGACAGCAGGATGTAAGTGACTATCGCCTTGTGTAGCCTGCTGAGTGGAACAGCAGTGTGACCGCCGACAGAGTCACCTATGACAGGTGTGTTGTGTATGCTATGACACCCTATTGGCTGTATGTGATGGGCACATGTGTCTGTGGGCTATAAGTTGGTGTGGTTGTGTTTGGTGATGTGGGCTGCCGTTGGTGCCTACACAGAGTATGGAGGGGTACTGCACAAGGTGTCTCCATATGTGTGGCCTGTGGTGGGGATCATGTGGGACTATGTGATGAGTGGGGTGTGTTGTGAATGTTACACATCCCCACATGACTGTCAGATGCAGTCAGGGTTGGTGACAGTATAACCCCAAGCAGGGCTGCATATGTGCATCCCCCACAGGCTCTACTGTTGTATGTTGGGAGGTGTGCATTGACTGTGTACATGAGAATAGCTCTATTGCCACATGTACAGCATAGTCATCATATAGACAGGCAATAGCACTGGTACGTGCCAGTTGGACATGCCAATATATAACTGGTACGTGCCAGGTGGACATGCCGTATAAACCACCATGTCTTACGAGATATGTGAGTGATGTGTGTACGACAGCTGTTGTACTGTAGGCAAGCTGGAAATGTATGGACAGACAGTCTACCTGTGAGGACTGGTGTGGAATGGGTGCTATACTAAGCAGTAGCTCATAACGTGCCAAGAAGCTCTGAACAAGTGTTGAGCATGCCCATACAATACAGATAGGGTGTTGGATAATATCAACCCACAAGTGTTGACGACAGTCATGATTGGTGGCACCGCATCAGAACACTGCCGGGTATGGTCTGCAAGTCTATGAACTATTATCAATGTAGATGTTAGCAGTACAGATGTACAAGACAGTACGGATGTTTGACTACAAATGCCTTTGTATGTCACAGGAGTGTTCTACCAGTGGCATGTTGAGAGACTCACAACTACTAAAGGTGCTACAGTGACATGTGCATATCACACGGTGTCAGCTACAGTAAACCAGGGTTAATGTGTTGTACCCCACCCTCACTGTAGCCCATACCACACAGACAAATGTCAGCCATCTGTGTATGTGAGGATGTGAATGGCCATGCCCTATGGGCAATAGTTGTCAGAGTGTTGTGAACAACATGCAGAATGGGCTGTGTGTGTGAGGTGTGTGACATATGTGCACATTCTGGTGGATGATATCAGCAATGTCATCGGTAGGGGAATATCCCTGTACCCATTAAGTACCACCTAGGCTGTGGTCAACATTATGGACACTGTGTTAGGGATGGTGTTGTGCAGTACACCTCCCTGAGCTGGAGACGTCTCCATGGCCCTTTAGGTAGTCATCCGAGGTACCCATGACCATGACAGGGTGGCATCCAAGAGCACAGAGATCATTGGACAGGCATACACAGCACCCGTGTGACCAATATTGGAACACATATCACCTTCCAGGGGTAGGGGCCATGCGTGGATGGCCGATACCAGCCTCCACAATACTTACCTCCAGTATGCAGCATGCTATCCACCTTGTGTGCAGACATATGCCACACTATGCTGTTGGATATGCTACATGTCCATAGCCTGATCTGAAAGACATACATCATGGACAACCACCGTCCTACGACTAGGATGGCCACATGCTGGACAGATCCCTGTGCCATACCTGTGACATACTCCCGCCATACCATGCAGCCCTGTCCACATAGCTGCACATATCATCCCTGTCATACATGGTGTGATGGCCGTATGATAGATGTAGTATCAACTGTCTGGATCGGTAATGTGTCACTGATGCCCCTCGCGGTGGCGTAATGGGTGTCGGATACAGCTAGTAAACCCAGCCCGTACATGCTATAGTCGATAACCTTACCTGCGAATGACGTCCGACTAGCCATTGTCCCATGTCTACCACATGTGCAACACAGGCGATCCGTGGCAGGATGTTGAACAGCTGTACAGTGCAGTGTAGATGTCTATGGCAAAACAGATGCATGTACAGGTTTCCATGCATACTTGGTGCATTGTCACTGCCCAAGTCCATTAAGGCTGTGTCTGTGTTGATATGTGACATATACACAGCATCAAGGTCAACAGCATTACCGTGGACACATCCAGGCATGTGCAGATAGGTAAGAACACCAGTGCAGGCAAACAGACATGCCCACATGAAGACAGCAGTCACATGCAGTATGAACACTGTAATGAGGTGACACACATATAAGGAGATGATATCCAATGCATAATGGGTGTTACATGTGTGAGACACATACATGCCAATCGTGTTAGTGTCATGATGATTTGCAAAGATAACTGTGCAGATGTACTAGAAATGTATGTGCAGCAGTATCACTGTACATGTCTGAAAATGTGACCTGTCACCCTCATCATGTCTTACAGATAATGCCTCGTACACGCCTACCAGCATACAGCTGACAGGAGGATGATGTCCTAATCCCATACCTCCACAAAAACTACAAGGTGTTATTTAGCCATGTGCCACAGCATGTACAGCAGCGGGACGACCTGTGGCAGGATCTTCGCAGAAGGGTCAACGAAGTGGGTGGCCACAACCGCACCTACCAGCAGGTGCGCAGACACTGCACGGACTTGATACATCATGCAAAACAGCGTGCTACTGCAATTGCCAGGGAACAAGGTGGAACAGGTGGTGGGCCACCAACCCGGCCTCCACTCACACACACAGAGGAGCTACTGGCCAGTCTGCGGACACCCTCGGAACAGCTCCCACAAACACTAGCTGCCATCGTGGAGGTGGGTGTCTCCCAACCAATGAGCCTGGAGTTGCCTGGTAAGTCAGTACTGAACATATGGCCAGTATATCCCACGTACGTGCATGTGTCACTGTACATCATGTAATGTAACAACATATGCAAGGTATGTGGACACACATGCTGCATACTACAGTATGCTACCCTGTGTATGCACCATACCTCTGAACTGTACAGGTATTTGCAGAATGTCCAGATGTCTGCCTCATATTGTCGGTGTGTTCCCCTTAATATCTGTCCCTTTCTGGCAAATAGCTGAGGATTGGAGTCATTAAATGATGACAAACATTTATGTTTACGACTGCACATTCCTTCTAAAAACCATGTGCATGCAAACCTATTATTCTAGCAACTTTCTAAGTTTGTAAGAGCAATATTTAACATCTGTCCCTATTTGTCCCCATCATAGTAGGCTTTGTCCAGATTTATTGTTCTAAGAGGTTGAGAGGTATGGTATGCACACATGTGCTTACTATATGCTATTGTACAGGTGAATGTGTTAACTTGCACAGTGCACCCTGTGGCTGTCATACAGTCATGGATAATGTTCATACTGCTGTGTCACCCCTATACAGGTATCTCTGGCGTGCCGCACAGACAAGAGTCCGTTGCAGGTGAGACTGTCATCGGTATCAGGCATGTCAAAGCATAGATCTATTCGCCATGTGGCCAGTTAATACTTGTACACAAGATGTTCGTTCCAGACATGATATACAGGTCGCATTACCCATCATCCACACAGGACACACATGTGCAATATATACAAATGAAATGACACACAGACATAAAACCACAGTATTTGTCATTGCTACATGTGTGTCCAGCTGTGCATACAACGGTGGAGGTGTTCTACAATGGAGGCATATGTACTATACAGTGGAACAAAATGTGTGGTACACAAAACAGTACCACACAGTGAGCAGTGATATTGGCAGCCCACAGGTATCACCATTGTGTTATATGCCCCTGCAATGGGTTCACACATTGTGATGTGCCATCCGACATGTCTCAGACACGTAGTGTTTTGGTTGCAATATTGTCACACTTTCCCATAACCCATACCCCACATACCACACATACACCTGTTGTCTGCGTAGCCTTGTGGATGGTGACATATCCGACATCTATGGGTGTATATCATATGGGACAACACAGACATGTGTGATAGACGGCCATCACACACATATGACCAACACATGTGCACACATGGCCATGGGGGATGGCCAGAGACACGTAGCCACACAGTAGATGTGATGTGGACACACCCTGTCTCACTTTGTCCACACATGGTCCAATTACAGCCCTACTAGACCGATTGTACAGGTGATGTGGTACGCTGCACATCTTAAATGCCTGTGCACAGCTAGTGGAGGTGTCACTGACGTCTACCTCATAAGATGTGTTGAACATGACGCCTGTGTCATAGCATGACAGTATTCACCTTTGCAGCTTCCACTGACAGTGACACCAGGCCACAGATACTGTACATTTCCCTTGCTGCCGTAGGACATCACTGTTAGCTGTGCACCTTGTGTGTGTGGTACATCAATGTCATGTGTAAACTGGTGGCGTGACAGGTCCGCTATGTGTGAACATGGTTGCGAGGCAGCTAACACTCTATAGTTATCGTGCAGGGGTGTCATCTGTATGTCCTCCAGTGACCTGTCACATGACACAGCATGGTTTGGTGTGGTGTGTATACACCTCAGCATCGTGGGTCACAATCCACAGGTATGTCATGGGTATGCATGCAGTTCTGGATATGCAATGTGTACATATTATGCACTGTTTAGCAATATAGACGCCTCATGATGCCATGCAATGGCACAGTGTCTGTACTTCACACTGTACAGCAATGTAGATGGCTCACAGTTCCCTACCATGCCCATGCACATTTGCTCAACATGCATTCTATCTGTAGGGCATACGGACAACACCGCAATGTGATACCCAGTACAATGCTGTACATGTGTCAGGACACCATTGTGTCAGACATGTATGCATGTTAATGCACACGTCAGCAGATTACATGTCAAGGTCACATCAGCCATGTGTACTGTTATCCTGTTCTGGTCCACATGGTGTATCATGGGGATGCATGCATACTACCATGATTGTGTGAATTGCATGGATAATGATATGACACCTGCTTGCTGTAGTGTGCATTCCAGGGGGTATGCTTACAAACACTATTGATGTCTGAGCCGCATGCTGTCAGCTGTATCACAAGCATGCTGCATGCCATCTGTCATATCACATGCATGGTGTGTCAGTGTGTGTGTCAGTGCGTGTGTGTGTCAGTGTGTGTCTATTGTAATTTAGAGTCTTTCTTTGCATTCACAGGTGATGTAGGTGTGTTACCCTCCTGCAGTCCATGTGATGTTAGTGTCCGCACAGATGCTAGCAGTGATGAACATATGCATGAGGTACAGGCAAGTTTGTCAGGGGCTGAATCTGTGCCAATGGTTGCCATCCCAGCTATGTCCCCCTCTTCCCCGCACACAGTTCAGCTGCCAACACATACCGCATCACCAGTGGCCATAGAGGAAGGACAGTCAGCATCTGTTAGCATTGAACAGGAACGTGTGGTGGCTACAGAAGGTGTGTCTCCACACCATGGTGTCAGTGTACTGATTGCAGATGTGCCACACAGGCATGTGGCCGATGCTGCTCGTAGGAGGACCTCTGGCAGACATGCACCTGCAAGACATAGCGCAGCAGCTGGAATCACCAGACGCATGTTCCAGACTGTAATGGCGGCACAGGCATGTGCCGAATGGCAGAACAGAGAAGGGCAGAGGCTGCAGAGGGCTGCTATCCGTACCCTAAACAACAACATCCAGGCATTGGCAGGTGCTCAACAGCAGATTGCTGATGTTATGGACAGGCGATTGGGTGACATGGTCAGAATCCTTGACCGTGGCAAGGCAATCCGCGAGCCTGAGCTGTCTGTGCTGGAACATCTGGTAGGGGTGAGGCGTAGGCCACGTGGACGTAGGCCAGCTACACCACCTAGTGCAGGTCAACGTGAGCGTGCCACCTCACATGGCCGCTCCTATAGTGCCAGTAGCAGTGGCAGTGCAGCTGGTGCTGCTCTGTCCACACCAGGACACAGCAGGCCATGTGGACGTGGCCCTGGATGTTCCCAGCGGGGACACAGTTCCAGTGGCCATGTGTTGTCGGACAGTAGCCATTCTGTACCTCCGCCTGGTAGTGCCCATGCAACCCCTGGCAGGCACAGGACACATGGCCATGGCCGGACACAGTGAGCTGTATAACCTGGTCTGTAGAATCTGGAGCTGTCGATAATACCCTTGTGTAGGCCTCACAAATGACAGAACTGTGTGCACACATACGCGCACACAGCAAACACAACTGTAGGGCTTCACAACACCCACATGCATACTGAACAGACATGTCCAATCCAATCACCACCCTTACCCACACACATGATGTCATCCATTGGTGCAGCCTATGCCCCTGGCAAACATTATCATCCTGTGCATATGATGAAGCCTGTGCCACATCCCTGTCATCTACACCATTGGTGCAGGGATATGATCAAATGGTCTGATGCACAGGGTGAACAGAATAGTGAGAGGTGTATCTTACATTACTTGTGTATGCATAGTGAGGGAAGTGTATGTTGCATTGGTTGTGTGTGAATAGTGAGAGACGTGTATATGACATCTGTTGTGTACTGTCGACATGCACCAGACATACCATGTAGTACAAGTGCAGCATGCATTGTGATATGTTCACAGTATGTGTCTTGGTAACAACAGTAACAGCATGTTGGTAATGATGCCCTGGTTCCCTCCTGTGGTGTACTGGCATGTGCTTACAGGCAGCAGTGTTTGCAGTCCCCCATGTGTAACTGTGGAGTACTCACAGGCACGTATGGCAATATCAGCATGCTAAACGTACCCTCAACCTGACTGTTGGAAAGTCTAACATGACACAGATGTCCGCACATATACTGCACCTGAAGCATGTGGTCAGTTGAACAGGCTACAGTGGCCAGAGACGTGACATACATACCAGGAAACATTACAGGTATGTTGACATGGTGCAGGGGTTGTACACAGCGGTCTGGCCAATGATGACGTTAGAGGCTACTTGATAGCATGAGGCCACACTGTGTAGCAGTAATACCCTGTCACATTACAGGAACATGCCCACATTCACGGGGTCTACAACACTATAACGCACACCCCATAGTGTTGAAGTGAGGACCCTTGCCTATGTGGTCATCACCCTCACAGTACTTTGCACCCACACGACGTGACACAGAGAAGGAACATGCACAGGTAGCCAGTACGGCTGGGACCGATGGCATCAACAGGGTAGTAGACTGCATCACCATGAGGGGTTAGTGATCCTGTTTTCACTCTATGGTAGCACACACCCTCACACCAAGCACCAGACAGCCATACATACATACACACACACACTGTGGTGACCACAAATGTGTATACGGATAGCCGATGTGTGTGATGCACCACACCTGCCGACGTCATGCTTTCCACACTGCAGTATGTACAGATCTGTACAACGGTGTACAGGGGTGTGCAGCAATTGGGACGTAATCCCCACCATATGTGGCATATGTGGTCACACAAGCGGACACACATGGCAGTGCTGGGAATGATACACCTGCCATATGATGAGATGTTTGACAGACATGTAGCGGTATTGTCCGCATTATTTGACCAACGCTATGTCTGGCAATTGTGCTGCTATATACACACGGGAGGATGTAAGTGTTACAGGTGTCATGTGACATACAGTCGGTAACACCTGACCGCTGTGTAAGTGTTATGTCATCACCGTCAAGTAACAGTGACATAGTGTACTGTTTGCACATGTCATGGTAGGATGGCATGTGACACACCTGTAAGCCATCCCTAGCAAACATCCATCTACACAGGTGGATCACCACTTTATCTACACACATCCCTCCATATGTGATGTACAACCAATCATACTGTCAGTATGTCACCATATACAGGTGTCAATGATGGGGCTGCATTGCGACTGCATGTTGTAGTTAGGCACAGATGAGTTACGGACATCAGCCACTGTACATGCATGGTTGCTGCATGCACAGTACAGATTGTACATGTGTGTTGGTCCTACATGCATCTCCTGTAGCCATGTTTGTATGCATTGCTATTGGTGGACATCTGTGGTGACATACATAACACATGGACTGTGGTATGATATCACGGGTTTCATGGGCGACTAGTACAGGGGAATGTGTCCTCGGTCAACATTGCTACCTCCTGTACTGTGAGCATTCAACAGACATGGACCCACCTTCCATTTGCATGTGTATGATTGCTTAAGCCACTTTTCTGCACGGGGGACAGCAAAAGTTATGCTATGTACATATGTGTTGTGTGTGTGGTCCATGCACACATTCACTGCAATCACATGTATGACATATCCAAACATGTGTGTGTTCATTGGTGTACAGCAACACTCATCTGTCACAGCTGTGTAAGACCCAGGGCCCCTGGTATGTCTTGAGCTGACCTGGTCATGAATAGTGGTATCATTGCAATGCATAACACCTGTTGGAACCCTGTCGGTACATGTGTACTCTGCACAGTTGCTGTAGACCTCTGTACAGTTCACTGGTCATGTGTCACACAGTGTTGTGGTAATGTATGGCTGTGTATTGCTGCACCAATGACATGGTGATGTCTTGAGGGCTACAGTGTAGACTGCGGTGTGTACGTCTGTGATCTGCACCTGTGACAGCTGTGATGGCACCTGAGTGTGTACTGGTCACTGCATGTGAGTGTCCGCCCTGTGTGTGGGGACAGTTATACCTTACTGTGCCATTCTGTGTTTAGACTCCGTCTGCATGCAAGACGGCCCTTTGCAACTGCTAAGTGTGTGAGCATGCCCAGTACACTGTTGTGTAGATGGACACACAGGACAGTCCAAACTGAGCCCTTGCGTGTTTAGACTCCATCTGCATGCACGACGGCCCTTTGCAACTGCTAATTGTGTGAGCATGCCCAGTATGCTGTTGTGTAGATGGACAAACAGGACAGTCCAAAGGGAGCCCTTGCGTGTTTAGACTCCGTCTGCATGCAAGACGGCCCTTTGCAACTGCTAAGTGTGTGAGCATGCCCAGTACGCCATTGTGTAGATCGACACACAGTACAGTCTGAAAGAACGTGTATTACTAAGCGTGTGGCCATGGCCAGTGACACCTTGTGTCGGTGATGTCCCTCTGTGCATGGGCATGGCCTTTGACATCCTGTATAGAGATGGTGGTCATCCAGGCAACAGATGTCCATTTTCAACATCACGATGGATGCCTACCGAGTACACACTGGTCGACTATCTTGAAGGGTGTACTGTCTGTGGCGCATCCCGTGTCTATGTATTGTTGTTGTAGTGCTCTGTAAATCTTTAGTTGCCCCGATCACACCACTGCCGTGTGTTTGTCTACGTCTACCGTGGGACAGTAATGTGTCTGTATGCTTTCAGACTGATCACTCTCTATACAATCCCTGTCGGCGTCCTTGTCTTTGCGGATGATGACAAGCGCCTAGAAGTATGCCTCTGGGAGTGCTGTGTTCAGTAATCTCGGTAGCGCGTTCTGTAAATGCGTCATGCTGTAGTGTGATAGGGTAGGTAGGTGTATGTTCGACTCCCAGCCCTGCCAAGTGTGTGTGTGTGTGTGTGTGTGTGTGTGTGTGTGTGTGTGTGCGTACATGCTCCCGTCCGCCTGGGGACTCAGTCATGCTTTTAGACGCCTCACACCACAGATATTTCCTACCGGCGTCTTTGCCTTTGCGGATGATGACACGTGCCTAGAAGTATGCCTCTGGGACTGCTGTGTTCAGTTATCTCGGTAGCGCATTCTGTAAATGCGTCATGCTGTAGTGTGATAGGGTAGGTAGGTGTATGTTCGACTCCCAGCCCTGCCAAGTGTGTGTGTTTGTGTCCACGTGCATACTTCCGTCCGCCTGGGGACTCAGTCATGCTTTTAGACGCCTCACACCACAGATATTTCCTACCGGCGTCTTTGCCTTTGCGGATGATGACACGCACCTAGAAGTATGCCTCTGGGACTGCTGTGTTCAGTTATCTCGGTAGCACATTCTGTAAATGCATCATGCTGTAGTGTGATAGGGTAGGTAGGTATATGTTCGACTCCCAGCCCTGCTAAGTGTGTGTGTGTGTGTGTGTGTGTGTGTGTGTGTGTGTGTGTGTGTGTGCATGCTTCCGTCCGCCTGGGGACTCAGTCATGCTTTTAGATGCCTCACACCACAGATATTTCCTACTGGCGTCTTTGCCTTTGCGGATGATGACACGTGCCTAGAAGTATGCCTCTGGGACTGCTGTGTTCAGTTATCTCGGTAGCGCGTTCTGTAAATGCGTCATGCTGTAGTGTGATAGGGTAGGTAGGTGTATGTTCAACTCCCAGCCCTCCCAAGTGTGTGTGTGTGTGTGTGTGTGTGTGTGTGTGTGTGTGTGTGCGCGCATGCTTCCGTCTGCCTGGGGACTCAGTCATGCTTTTAGACGCCTCACACCACAGATATTTCCTACTGGCGTCTTTGCCTTTGCGGATGATGACACACGCCTAGAAGTATGCCTCTGGGACTGCTGTGTTCAGTTATCTCGGTAGCGCATTCTGTAAATGCGTCATGCTGTAGTGTGATAGGGTAGGTAGGTGTATGTTCGACTCCCAGCCCTGCCAAGTGTGTGTGTGTGTGTGTGTGTGTGTGTGTGTGTGTGTGTGTGTGTGTGTGTGTGTGTGTGTGTGTGTGTGTGTGTGTGTGTGTGTGTGTGTGTGTGCGCGCACATGCTTCCATCCATCTGGGGACTCAGTCATGCTTTTAGATGCCTCACACCACAGATATTTCCTACCGGCGTATTTGCCTTTACGGATGATGACACATGCCTAAAAGTATGCCTCTGGGACTGCTGTGTTCAGTTATCTCGGTAGTGCTTTCTGTAAATGCGTCATGCTGTAGTGTGATAGGGTAAGTAGGTGTATGTTCGACTCCCAGCCCTACCAAGTGTGAGTGTGTGTTTCCAGCTGCATGACAACAGTACATTGCTTTTACAGTATTCACTCTCCATAACATCCGTGTGGTGTCTTTGCCTTTGATGCTGCTGTCTGCAGGCTAGACGTATGCCTGTGTGAATGCTGTGATCTACTAATCACGGTAGCGTGTTCTGTAACTGCGTAATGCTGTTGTGTGGTACAGTGGTTACGTTTGTGTTCTGCTCCCAACCCTGCCAAGTGTGTTGTGTGTGTGTGTGTGCATGTATCTATCTACATATCTATATATAGATATATAGGTATATATATACATACATATATATATATATATATATATATATATTGTATATAGATATGTATGTTGAGATTATCACTCTTGAATGTGCTGCATTATCTGTACGTGATCACCTTGGATGTATGTACATCTGCTATGGCTCTGTGATAGTGCACATACTGTGTGCTGTAGTGATCCTGGGTTATACTTGTGTAGTGACCAGTTATTGTGTTGTTGGGTATTACAAGGGGCATTGGAAACAATGTTAGTACAGCACCTTTAAATGGTTGTGTGCACATCTTGGCAACAGTCAGCAGTGGTTATTACTTTGGAGGGTGAGTATGGCTCATATCCATATGTATTAACTGACAATACTATGCAACTCAGGTTAACATTACTGACTCCCATTTATCCACAGGTTGTGGTACAGATCCCAGGACTGTATGTGTATACATTGACAGGTGCAGGACTGGGTTAGTGTTGGATGCATGGAGGGGTGTACCTGGCCAGTGATGGCGATCTGTACAGCCTGGCAGGTATAGTCTGTGACTGTCCCATAACCTCCTGTATATGGCTGACACATGCTGTACCTGTGTATATGCAGACACACACACTTACCACAAACAACTAGGGCTATCACATACACACACCCATTGCATCACCATTGGGCCATGCAATAACCGTTGTCCCACACACACACACACACACACACACACACACACACACACACACACACACACACCTACGTGTAGATTGGATGGCTCAATGACAGCTCTGGAAATGTAACACCACACCTTGTGCATATGATGTCACCTGTGCCACCACCTGTGATGTGTAACATTGATGCAGGATCAGACTAACCTGGTGCTGATGCACACGGTGGCTTTATACCACTGTAGTGATGTTAGAATGTTGTTAACACAAAGTGTGATATCCTTCTAGGTGTATATCAGCAGGCATGATGCATTGCAGCTATGACCATCAATGTAGCATAGTTTACAGCACTGTTAATTCTGATGATGTATTCTCCATCCATGTGCCATTTCACTGATGTGTGTAGTATTGGCAGCATGTGTTTCTGAGTGTGCAGTATGTGTGTGATGTGTGTAGTACACATTAATACATGCTTACAAATGCTTACACTGGCTTACACGACATTACACGGGCTTCAACATTCGTACACTAACTTACTCGTTCTTCAACACGCGCACATGGGCTGACACGCGCTCACACATGCTAACTCGGGCTTACTGACGTGCACAGGCACGGACACACTGTAGGCAGGTTTGCAGGAAACATCGGTGGTATCCATGGCGTACACCGTCAGCCTCCTGACTTTCCCTAGGATAAATCATAACACGCCTCTTACACTGATGAGTACTGACAGCAAACATGTGACACTGCTCCCGTAAGATTACAGTGTTTTATACATACACACTCATGTTGTCACCTATCTTCTACTCTAATAGTCCCCTTATCCTACACTACACTGTAGAGGCTTGGCCCATATGGCATGACATATTGTGATTCACTATCCTCAGCCTCACTTGCATCAGATTGCCTACAAATGCTTGGTTACATCTCTGACAGAGCGCTTCCACACATAACAACCAGTACGCAGTAGCCATGTTGTCTCCAGCTTGCCATTCATCTGCATGGTGTACTAACATCTAACTAAACCTACATTTTGTATGTATATTATACATATTTGACTTGTTTTGAAGCGCAGCGCGTTCTCATGCCGCTGTGCTACACTTCCACACCGGAGATCGGGGGAGGACAACTACAGTTTTATTGATATCCAATGGACAATAATGCCACTGGCCTTATATTTGGACATTGGCATGCTTCTTCGACTGTATTCATACTGTATTTGCAGCTGTCATTGCTCCGTTTAGCAATGTGCAGAACGTTACTCGCTTAACATCCGGGTACATTTCTGCACATAACTCTGCTCTTGCACGGACAGCTTACTGTTTCATGTATCGCATATTTACATAATTTGCATAGCTTTCACCTACAAATGGGGTATGTTGCAAATCCCAACATTGTCCGTGCAACGTTCGTGTTACGGGTGGTCTTACACGCCCCTACAGGAGTTTGCTGAATAGCTTGGCAGACATCTTTCCTTGCTCTACTCTCACTCTACTCGTACACGCCGGAGGCTTCGTGTATCATGGCCTAGGCTTTGCTGTGTGCTATGTCTATTTGTGGTGTATGCATGGCTGTGGGTATGTTGTGACCTGCTACGTCTGGCATTTCTACAGAGCAGCTCCCACTGTCATCATTTGTAAAGGTGACAGCCCTATAGGTACTTTATATAGACTGCTGTGTCATTTGACATGTCAGCACATACCTGCGGTCAATACTGAACTTCCTACTGCAGCGCTTTTCATACCTTCTGAGTTATCTTGCAGTCGATAATACTGTTTCCTCTGACATGTATCTGTTTCTGATACAGGATATCATTTTCTTACACCAATACACACAATATATGGTGGCATCACAGGCCAGATGCCATTACATTCCTATTGCAGGACACACCCACCCAGAGGGTTGTATTCCTCACAAAGGCCAACAGGTGCTTATCCACACTTATTATTCTATCATGTACCATATGTGTTCGCCGGTATTTGCACTTTCCATCAGTGGCAGAACTCACGTGCGAGTGTGGGGGACTGGACACTGTATCGGGGACACTGCATTACACCCTGAGGGACACATTTCTTTTGATTCTATTAACCTTCCACATTGACTTTCACAGGGCATACGTTGTCATTCACATTTGCCGAGGTACATGCTTTTGACTTGTACATGTTTTGTCATTTGTCCTGACGTCTTTCTTCTCACCTGTCCACCTAGTATCACTAGTTCTGTACATTTATTTAGGACGGTTTACCTTCATACCTCTCACCTGTACACATTATGGGTAAATGTCCCGAGGTTTGACCTATGATTTTGTTACTTTTTTCATAATAATGTGCCTTTCTGGTAAATTACTGGCAAGGCATTAAGGACTGTGAAGTTAGATAATAATGACTGACATTTGTATTTCATGATTAATAACCCTCATAACATTCGTACTCCTGACTACGCCATTATTCTATCAACATTCTGACTTTGTCTGGGGTATATTTAATATAGTCCCTATTTGTATTTCATGTACTATGCCTTTGTCCAGCTGTCTTATTCTGAAAGGTTGGAAGGTATGGTTACCATCTTGGTCGTACGCATGTCCATCCATGATAATCGCCTACATGACACTGATATAAGTCCCTATGTCTTCCCCCAATGGTTTACACAATATCCAGTAGATGGGTTTAACCTTTTTTGAGAATATAGGTGTGTGCTATACCCACATAGGTATATTGATCACTCCCATGGGGCGGACCTAATAAATCTGTGCCAACCAACACCTAGGCCCATTTCTGCATACCCATGATTCCCATACCTGACACCCCTCCACAGTACTCATTAGACATATTTAATGTGAGCGATAATAAAGTATGAAGACACTTCTAAGCACTCTCCACTCTCCGGATATCAGGTCGTACGTCATACATTCTATCGACCCATGTGTTATTACCCTTGCACCTGCTACTGTTGCATGTACAGCTATATCGTAGTTGCAGCTGTGACTTCTTTGCATCAATGATTATTGTACACACTTAGTACGGGATCAATTTTTGGGGTCCTGCAAAGGACACCTATATCCATGTTTAAAGTGTAGAACTTGAAGGTCTGTCACACTGGTACTTTCCGGGCAATGGTTTGGAAAGCAGCAGTGTATTCACCTTTCATGCATGTCTGTCTGTCTATCCATAATACCTATACCGTGACCTATTTATGTACATATGTTATATCTACAAGGACATATGTTTGTTTGTTGTATATATATCTATTAATGTATCGTGTGTGTATAGATATATATATGTACATATATACATATGTCCATATATGTCTGTACATTCCTCAGTTCATAAATTTCTTTGGTTTAAGTCTGTGGATATATGTGTATACACAGATATATATATCCATATCATACCTTTCAACTGTACAGATTTTCGCAGAATGTACAGATGTTTGCCTCTTATCTTTGGTCCGTTTTTCATAACCTTGTGGCTATCTGGCAAATTAGTGGCATATCATTAAAGACTGACGGTGGAAAATAATGACAAGCATTTGAGATTACGACTTCATACCCTTCAGAGAATCCATACTAGTGAAAAACCTGTTATTCTATCCACTTTCTATGTTTGTTAGGACAATATTTCGGAATTGTTCCTATTTGTACTAGTTGTTTTAATGGCTTTGCCCGGTTTCTTACTTTACGGGGTTAACAGGTATGAGCCGTATATATATATAACGTGGAGAAAACAGCATTCATTTGCTATGCTGTGAGCGGATTACACACGCGCAGGCACACTTGCATATCCTTATTGTGGATTACATATGTCTAATAAATATTTGTGCTTACGTGGCCTTTCCTAATTGTGACCGTAGCAGTTACATATCTGTATTCCAGTTTAGGGACATATGCGAAACACACGTTCACCTTTACATATTTAAATGTGTTTACAGCACAAATGCATTCATTACACTTTAAACTTATATGTGCTGTGGTCATAGTTCAACCGGGACTGCATTCACGTTGGCCGGATGCCGGAACCACTATTCTATTGGTGTTCTGCCTCATTGATATGCACACCCATAGTACTTAGCTACATCAACATATGCCTCACTGCTTCACTTACAACATAGGCATCCATTCTCCTGCTGGGAAAAACGTGGTACTACATATTACACATTCCCTATTGCCTACTGCTGTGGACCCCAGCTGCATAGTTAATCGCTCCAAGGATATGCAGAACACCAAGGCTTATAGTCCTGGCACATACAGTTCTTTGATTGTCAGAGTGTTCATGTAGTGATCTGGGTTTAGGCTTGTCCACCTGGTGAACGGAACTTCCCTGGCCGAGTTCAAATGTCAGACGAAGCATATGGACAGGGAGTTTCTCCCTATTATGAATTTTTACCTGTGTTTACAGACACAGGTGTTTGTGCACCTGTCAGCAGCTTATTCTGTTGGCAATACATATTATGGGTGGGGTTGTTACAGTCCATACTCCACGGTGAGGGGTGCTCCCATTCACATTTGAATATTTCCTGTATTCAGTCATACGGGGATTATTATTTTGGACATGAAGTGACTACAGGTATGCAGTTGTACATTACACAAATGTGAAAGGTTGTTACTGTAAATATGTATGGAGTCGGACCTCTGTAATATGCTGTTGTGTTCTGGCAAAGCAGTAGCTAATCATTAAAGACTGAAGTCGGAACGTGATGACAGACAGTTGGGTTTCAGACTTCATACTCTTCAGGACATTAATGCAAATGTGCAAACTGTTATTCTATCAAATTTCTATGTTTCTAAGAGCTATCTTTACAAATTGTCCCTACTTTTGGGCCTTTGTCTCACTTTTACTCACTGCTCTGTCCAGATATCTTGCTCACACAGGTTGACAGGTATGGTCAGTCACGCCTGCACACAGTAAGTGTCCCTCACACTTGATCAGGATTATCCTGTTTACGTCAGTGTCTTCATCACCCTTATGCCGTTTGCCACTATGCGAATGTGTGCAATATATTCTCCCGCCTATTCATGTCGGGACACGTGCGTCACGGGAAGGTGTTTTATCCTGGGTAGTAGGTTATGCATGACCACTTAGGGCTGGACAGTGTCATGGACCTCTACTGCACATTCTGACTTGTGTCCAGATATCTACAAGATTGGACATCGTGTCTTCATACCCATTCTACTTTTACACAGGTTAGTTATCCCATGAGGGATATCCCAAAAATTTGACAAGACCAAAACAAGACGGATTCCAAAGATTTTTCTGGCTTTACGAAAATGTGCAGGGGGTTTTACATGAAAGGGATACATGGTTTGCAATCCTGAAACTGCCTAGGGTGACACTACCTACTACATATGCGTAGGGGTCACTATGTGTAGCTGTGTCTACAACGAACCAGAAGACCAAGTATGGCTGGATTTGGTGGACGTTCTGGTATGGGAGCGGGTTGTGTGATGTGGAGGGGATGCTGGGTAGGCCATTATGCATCCAGGTGTGTTGCATTTGTTATGGCCAGTTCCATCAGGACCAATCTGTGGGTATGTGACGGTGACATATCTATACATTTGTATCGCACATTTCCATATTCATATGTTTGTGGGATTGTGTTCTACACTATGGCCTGTCTGCTTGTCTTGCAGCTGTTTCTACATGTGTTTGTGTTTCTTTCAGCTTCACCCGCTGCTCCCTCATACACCTCCGGTTCACCTTTTCTGCATACGACACAGTATCGCCTTGGAGGATTTTACCATTACCCATCCACCCCTCACATGCAAATTCCTCACACCCCATACTACTTTGGTTGTTGGCCCATGACACGGCCAGAGTAACACATTGAATATCCTACATGTGTCAGTTACCTTTATGGTTGTGTGGACTACCCTGCCATGTTTGCTTTCCACATGCTATACCTCACGCACATAGGTACACACCCATACTTAACTTTCATTACTTGGTTGGTATACCCAGGTACTACCCATTCGACTGTGTCACATACAAGTTCGGCTGATACCGCTGACTTCCGGATTTTGCCAGCCTGTTGTACTCATTGGTAGGATGGCACCTTTTCCTATGTCCAAGCTATTCCTTACACATATCCGACTGTTGTGGACAATGCCTCCCCACAGTCGACGGTAGGGTTTCCACCTTTTCAATTGGCCACAGTGTGCCATTTGCGGTGAACACATCACATTTTACAGGCCGACACATACCCATGGCCATTTCGGCAGATAGAGCTTACAATTCTTGCCTATATATAAGCTTATTCTTGAAGCATTTTGGTGGCTTATTCTGTTTCTTATGACATTTATGCAATATACGTACAGAGAAACAGTTTAATGCAACTATTACATAACGTCTAAGGAATAATTATGTCCTAAAATCTCTGGACATTTGCCATTTTTACAAGTTTGTGTCAGGACACATCTGCCCACAGAGGGACTGTCGCTCGCAAACTGGGACAGGTGGTAATCTTAGTCGACGGTACGGATCATACTGTTCCTTTCGGCCTACATGTGTCCTTATTGTTGTAGCTGTTTATATGCTCCTTCTGTTTCGTTTACATGCGTATTCTATTTCCTATCACATTTGATATGTGAAATACGGACATTCCTTTTGTATGTGACTATTACATGTCTTGTGGGATATGATTTGGACATACGGTCGCTAAATATATCTACATTTCTCCTCATGTATTTTGTTATGGACACATCTGCCCAGCTATGTACCCTCCCTCACATTATGGGTCAGCTGGTGACCCTCTCCATTGGGCTGGACGTACCTACTGGTGGCGCGGTAACATATGATGCGTTTCACTTCCACATGGTGTAGCTATCTACACTACGTTGGACTATGGGCACACGGTTTTCCATGTCATTTGTTCAAGGGTTAGGGACCCGTTATTCCCTACCGTGCATTTGTGTTTGCTTCTTCATTTTCTGTTTGCAGGAACTATCTTGCATGCTTTGCATATGTTTCAGTATCCACGGACACTGATAGGTGCGATTACTATTGCAGGCGGAATTTAATATTCAGCAGTTTAGGTTGCTCATCGACAGCCGACACTGACACGCCTCCGTGCGCAACTTTGATACGCCCCATGCACTCGCGCACGTTTCCTATGCACGTGGCTGTGGCGGCTGCGCGCCTTCATTAATATGCATATGGCGCTACTACTCCATATATAAGCCACACGGCCGGCGCAAGCCTTACGCCGGCCTTGCGCCGAGCTTCATGAATCCTGGGGCTGGTCTCTACTGTTTTGCTTGATCTCTCAAAAGCTTTCGATACCGTTTCCCATAAACACCTTCTCCTTCATCTATCAAACCTGCATCTCTCATCTAACTCTCTGTCCTGGTTCTCTAGCTACTTATCAGATAGGTCTCAGGCAGTCAAATGGAAAAACTCCATCTCCTCCTTCCTACCTACACCAACAGGTGTACCACAGGGATCCATCCTTGGACCCATGCTTTTTAATATTTTTATTAATAACTTTCACTCTGCTATCCCTAATACCAAAATTATTCAATACGCAGACGATTCAACCTTAGTCTGCTCTGCCTCAAACATCACTGAACTGCTTCTCAAAACCCAAGCTGCCTTCTCAACCACTGAAAACTAGATGCGCCAAAACCACCTCTCCCTTAACGCTAACAAATCCAAAATTCTCTTCACCCCCAGAAAGTCTTACTCCTATGACAAAGACACTTTCAAAGTCCATAGTAACTCCAACTCCACTACTGAAGTGGTTACCTCTGCCAAACTTCTTGGTGTTATAGTCGATGAATTCCTAAAGTTCGACATACACATTCAACAAAATATTAAGAAAACCCACCAAAAACTAGGCATGCTATATAGGAATAATCGCTTTCTTTCTCACTCCACTAGGCACTCTTTGGCCACTACCTACCTTTTGCCCGCATTATTATATGGAGCTCCTCTCCTAACCAACTTGTCATCCTCTACCACCTCCAAACTAGGAAGCTGCTACAATAAAATCTCTAAATTTGCCTCCAATTGTAAACATTCCACCCATCATTGCCTTTCCCTTCAATCTCTAAATTGGCTTGAACTACCAAACTACCTAAACTATCTGCAGCTCACCACAGCGCACAAACGTATATTTCAGCCATCTAACTGTCCTGCCCTATCTAACATCCTTCCACCCTGCATCCCCAATAGAACTCTCTGATCCGAACATCAAAACCTGATTGCTATCAATAAACCTAAAAGTCCAGCTGGCCAACTTCTCTTCACCTTCACTATTGGCAAGACTTGGAACTCTCTCCCTTCCTCTTTAAGAACAATATCAAACTCTGAAAATTTCAAAACTCAGCTTTCCAAACATCTGTCCACTAAGTGGAAATGCTCCTGTCTTTATCCTACCTAAAACTATACAAGAATACACTGATATCCTACCTAGAATGTAAAAAGGTGAGGCAGTACATATAGTCTACCCCACCTAAAAATTATTCAAGAACACATTAATATCCCACTTGGAATGTACCCTTGCTCTCAAAATGTCCTACAATTATTTATCTTTGAACCCCCTTGTGTAAATACTGTAAACAGATTTTCTTAACTCTCTTCTCTATGTGCTTATATAATGCATTTTCTCAAATTACTCTATAAAAATAGCTTTATAAATGTATAGCCATTTTAGAATGTGCGGTGGTGGTGCTGCGGTAGCGTTGTCGCCTCACAGTTAGACGTTGCCCGTTCGATTCTCAGTTAGAGCGTCTTCTGTGTGGCAACATGTGTGAGTGGGAATTCCTTCGTTGAAGGTTGTGCGTTAGGCCCGGCAAGCCAGCATGCAAAAATCTACTGCCAATCATTAGCGGACCGGAGTTCCACTGTGGCGACCCTTAACCAGGAAAAAGCCGAAAGACACAACAACAGCAACAACAACTCTATAAGGACAGCTTTATAATTGTATAACCTTTTTAGAATAACCTTAGTGAAGTTGTATTTGACTATTTTGTAATAATGAATGTTCCTATTGTACAAACTGGTCACCTCAATGTGTCACTTATATTTTTTCATATTTTGTAATTTGTATTTGTATTTTTGGAGCTTTTCTCCCTGGGCCTCCACTGAAAACGGGTCCCCAGGGCCCAGTGGATCTCCCTGGTAATCAAAATGGAAATAAATAAATAAATGGGAGGCAAAAAAGTTGCTGCATGTACATTCAGTACTAGGCATGATTCTGTTTTAAAAAGACAACATGCTTTTACTCCAAATTGTTGCTCTAATTTTAATGCCTTCTTACAAATATGCAAGAATGATTTCTACAAATTTTATGATACCAAAATACATGATTTTATGATCTTATCAGCTGGAGAGAAAGAAGTACTGCATGGTCTACAGAATAATGACAACATAATTATTGAAAGTGCCAGAAAGTGCATCTCATTTGTGACTGCGGCTAGAGTTAAGTATTTTAAAGTCACAAATGAATTACTAAATTACTCGAATTCTTATAACCCATTTTTAGGGATAGATCTCACACAAATAATACATGTGAACAACAGCAAAATTTATGAACTCAAGCAGATAGGATTTTGTTTTAGCAACTCTGCTGAAGAACATCACATCAAAAATGCAGCATCCCTTCATGCCCCACTACAGTATCAGTATAGAAACAAACTCAAGCAGGTTTATATTTTTCTAAAACTATTTTTACCCTTTAGTCAGACTAATGCAGTATCCCCTCATGCCCCACTGCAGTATCAGTATAGAAACAAACTCAAGCAGGTTTATGCTTTTCTAAAACTATTTTTCCCCTTTAGTCAAACAAATGCAGTATCCCCTCATGCCCCACTACAGTATCAGTATAGAAACAAACCCAAGCAGGTTTATGTTTTCCTAAAACAATTTTTTTCTCTTTAGTCAGACAAAAAACTTTTTACATTTCACTAAATAAAAGAACACTGACCTCAAAATAAACAAATAAGCTTACTCTTTTTCCAGAGTTTCTCAGCTCTTTTCTTGACTACTTTACAGCAGATCATGAATAATGCAACGATAAAAAACAGAGTATGCATTCTGATTTCAAATGTTTGCATAACCTATCCAACATATGATATAGTTATTAACATCAATTTGTTTGCTCGTTTTCATCTTTCATAGGATCTACTTTACTTTATCAAATTACCATATTACCAAACCTAAAATGATAGAGACAAGAAGATCGAAAGTTTAGAACGATGAGAGTGAACAAGATCAGAACCTAGAAGGTCTGTAGAGAAAATTATCACAACTAACACAAATTAATGTAATCGTTTTATAGCCACTGCTGTACAGAACTTTAAAAAAATAGGTTTCAAAGGAATGGTAGTTTACTGTTATTATTCCCCTGACCCCGACTTACCTTAGCCAGGCAAAAGCAAATAAGCAGCAATGATGAACCAAGCAAGGGAGGGTCGGAGGCATAAAACAAAAATCCCAAGGCCAAAACTAGAGATAACAACCAGGAAGTACCAAAAGCCAGGGACATCAGTGGTACAAAAGCATCACTGATTGGATGCTGTAAATAATGCTGAACATGAGTAGCCACTCAGATTCATCACATAGATGCAGGGGGAGGGAATGGAAGAACATAGTAGGGGCTGTGCTATGTACTGTGGAAATTCGTGCTTTGTACCACGAAGTGGGGGAGGGTGCAATTGCTAGCCTACAGTACGGGCTGGGGGGGGGGCGGTGAAAATTGGAAAACAAGTAAAGAAATGTGAACTAAGAAGTCATTCCATTAAACTGCGCCTTTTTGATGCTACCCTGTACGGCGCCCTAGGCGGGCGCCTAGTTCGCTTATGCCTAAGGCCGGCCATGCCCGGAAGTAAATATAGCCGGTAAATGTTAGAAATAGTGTTCCACGCCGAAAACACGATGGCAAAAACTACTGCATAGGCTCCAGGAATCACTGGTGAGATATATCGAACAGTAACCTCTCAAAAAGACAACAACTTATTAGTAATAGATGGCTACTTGTACCATTTAGAGAGGTCTAGGAGCTGTAAGCGATATTGGGCTTGTAAATACAAAATAACGCAGGGCTGCAGAGGAAGAGCTGTGACTACTTTGATGCCTGAAGGAGACAGGTTAACCAAATCAGTAGCTCATCACCACCCAGGTGATCCTGGGGAAGTAGAAGGATATGTAGTGTGCCATGATCTTAAGGTGAGAGACAAATATAGTAGGGATACCCCATGTCTTCTAGTGGAGGATGCTTTAGCAACTACTTCTCTAGACACCACTGACAGTATACCAAGCTGAAAGGCTTTACTGCAGCAAATAGGACGAGTAAGGAGAAAAAAAGGTATGTGGGGTGGTAGTACTGAGTTAACGCTGCATAATATAGATTTTGTTGACTACCCACTTAAGGAGGGCACATTTATTAGCAAAATGATGTGTGATGTCAGTACAGATACCACAGTACTGGTATTTACTACAATAAACAACTTGTATAACTTAAGCCGAGCTAGCATTTGGCTCATGGATGGCACAATCTTTACTAAAAGTGTCACTGTAAGGCAATTATACAGTATACATGGACTGATAAACCGTGGAAGTCATACTAAGACTGTACCATTATTATTCTCCCTGATGTCAAGGAGATCATTAAAATCCTGCAATTACCTATGGCATTGTATTTTCCATTTACTATCAGAACATGGCTTTGAAGTGGCAGTCAGGTTTGTGTTGTGTGATTTTGAGATAGCCGTCCTTAAAAGTGTAAGACTGAACAGACCCGAAGCTCATTCAAAGGGTTATCTCTTCCCTTTCAGCCAGAACATCTGGCAGAAAGTGCAGTCCCTAGGATTGGCATCACTGTATAACACTAATCAGTCATTTCAATTGTCTGTGAAATGCTTAGTAGCCCTTGCATTCCTTGCAGAATCCAAAGTGAATGCTACCTTTCAATTATTAAAGGAATCATTCCCTGAGGAAGGTAAGGAACTGTTAAGATACTTTTCAGATTGGTATGTATACGTGAAGAAATGTAAATTCAGTCCCAGGACATCCTCCAGTATACAGTTTCCACCACTCTTCCCAGTTTCATTTTGGAATGTTAGCGACTTGAATGAGCTATTCCTACCATGGACTCAAAACTCCGTTGAGGTATGGCATTATAGGCTGAAATGCCTCCTAGGACCTAGGAGTACAAATTTATCATTACTGCTGCATGCTTTTGTGCGTGAACAGAAACGTGTGGCCAAACTGCGTGTAAGGAAGGCAACAGGATGTCCCCCCTCACCAAAGAAAAGAAGGCTTATATTACAACATGATCAGTTCCAGATTGTGCTATCTCACAAATCATCTTACTCACCTCTTGACTTTATTAAGGCAATAGCTAGACTGTAAAAAATGTAATTTCTGTCACTTTAAGATCCTCTGATCACATCAGTGCAACAAAGGTTTATGGGATACAAGGTTTATCAGGAGGATGGATGTTTCACACTATGTGGCGAAAAAGTTTGAGTTACTCACTCTCACTAAATGGCAGTCAGATATGATGTGTATTCATGAAACGGAGATGTTTGTCTTTATTCTACTTTTGTGCTAAGGACAGTTCTGCTACGTATACATGGTTATGAAAACCTGGTCGGGAAATGCAGAAGTATGCATACTGCCAGTATTACATTTTATTTCAGGCTACCTTGTTTACTTTGTAAGTGTATCTTGTTTGTAACACAACACTAAAGGCAATTGGATATGTTTGGACTCGAAAATGTTTCCACGTGTTTACAGCACTAAACTATGTCACTTTCTCAGTGTGATAAGTGCTTCTGTTTTGTCTGTGTTTTAACTGTTGATGTTGTCATAGTCGGTGTTATAACAGTTCGGTGTTATCTACTTTTGGTTATTTCGTCTCGATATTTTGACTGTCGGTTTTGTGGTATCTCGGTCTACTGAAGTAGACCCAAACGTCCAAAACAAATTGAAGGAAAACTGTTGTAATGTCTCAAGTTCACATTATTTCACATACAAATGTTCAGAATGTAATAAATTCTCGTTTCTTGTTTTCAGAAGCTATTGCAAATATTGCACTAAGGAGAGATAAGAGGATCAGAGAGCAGATTTTGATCAGTCTGATAAAGTATACACCAGCATAAATGCTATACAGATTTCAGGTCAAAGAAAAACTGCACACCTTACCTCAAGTCAATGTTATTACTCGTTGTTGTTGTGTCTTCTGGCTTTTCCCGGTTAGGGGTCGCCACAGCGGAACTCCAGCCCACTAATGATTGGCAGTAGATTTTTACGTGCAGAGTTGCCGGCCCTGACGCACAACCTTCAACGAAGGTACACCCATCCACGCATGTCTCCACACAGAAGACGTTCTAGCTGAGAATCGAACAGGACAACGTCTTACTCACTCAAGTCAGTGCTGATGCTAGTTGTATAAAAAAGGATTTTCAGTTTATCTATACAGGGTGTGGCAGTTCAGCACCAAACCAGATTATCTGTCATTGTTTAAGGTTGAAAAAAATGATAATATTTCATTGCTTACAGAAACATTAGAAATAATGTACTGATTAATACAGACAAAACAACTTCAGTTACAAATAGACTTTTATTAGAAGACACAGATGCAGTTTTGTCAGGATTTAAAGGGACAGAGATAGGTAAGAAAAATAGGCAGGGTTAACAGTTCATACTCTGTCTGACTTAATTGAAGACTCACAGAGACAGGTTGAGGATGTGTATGGCATTTTCTCCATGCTGTTTCCGGAACAGCAGATTTGAAAGAATTACCTGACCTAATCAGTTTTAGAAACCACAGAATTAAGAGACACTCCCCAGGATTTAATATACTCTGTGTAGGTGTATGTGCTGAGTCACACCATAGGTAAACTGTGATGTTGTCACAGCCCATTGATTCCGTGTGACATGTCTGGATGAAGGTAATACAGTGCATACTGCCTATCCTGATCTGGCCTAGGGTTTTGATAAAATCCCCCAAGCAGGTATCATTGAGAAAACATCCAAGCTGGGGATTAACTCTTACGTCAGTTGTTGGGTAACCAATTGTCTCAGTGACAGTATGCATCATGTGAAAGTTGGTGGATCAACCTGTACCATTAAAGCTGTCACCACTGGCAAACCCCAGGGATATGTGCTTGGCCCTTCACTGTTTGAACTCTATTTCTCGACAGTTTAGACTAGAGTATATGGCCTAATTTTGCTGATTCTTGCATACTGTGTGCAATCCTTGAGTCCACCAATGACGATATCATAGTACAAGAGGAGGTAACACACACAAGTGAATGGTGACAAAGGCACGCGATCTACAAATAAATGTAGAAATATGTGTTTGTAATGTCATCGGCCTGAAAAGTAGAATTCCATGTTAATCACAGCTTTGACAACAGTCCTGCTATGCAGAAACCCAGTGATGCAAGCACTGGGAAGACATGAAGACAGCAATCTGAACTTTGACCACCAAGTGTCCACAAAGGTATTGAAAGCCTATGTTGTGCACATCATAAGTGATGCCATCATATCAAGATCTTAGGATATGTATGGCAGCACTGTAGTCAAACCTCATCACAACACTAGCAGAGTATACTGCTCTCTTTTCATGTACCTCGCCAGACAGATGTAGCAGCTGAAGAGACCACAGAGCTTTCTCAGCAACATAACACACAACCTAAACCATGCCATAATTACGTGGATAGATAAAAAGCCATGTCACTGTTATCTTTATTGTATAGGATGAGGTGACTTCTGCCTGGCCTTCAGGCCAGTCTCTGACCCTGCCCTGGTGGGAGTACTGCATATCCAAAAATCTGATATAGCTGATGACATCAGCAGTGTCTGTTGAGAAGAATGCAACAATGTCCACATGCTGGTCTAAAATGTTCTCTAATGTCAAGCAACAGCTCTCACACACACACACACACACACACACACACACACACACACACCTTGACTGCTGTGAGAATAGAACTCCTATCTATCTCAGCACACAGACTACAAAACTTTACGAAAGTGTCATGGCACAATTCTGACTTTTGTAAGGCTGCAGTCCAACTTATGGTGGATGACATCAACAGTGTATATTGGACAGAAGAAGCTGGGAAGCCTGCATAAAATGGATCTGTAGGCATGTGCAAGTATCAAAATACTGTCAATTCATAGGACTGGATCGGTAACTGCAGAATACACACTTCTGCTCTTCTATCTAGACACACACAAGGCCAGTTGACTGTAGTGAAAACAGAACCCCTACCTATCTAAATACACAGACTACAGAACACAGTACGTTATGCAAGTGCAACTGCACAAGTCTGCCTTTTACTAGACTGAATGAACTTATAGTAGACAACATCAGTAGGTCATGTGGGAGACAAAATGTTAGGAGACGTGCATAGGCTCATAGCTTCATATGTTCATAGGAGGCTACTAGCCTAATGGCCTTACGGTGATTAGAAGCCCAGCTGTGTAAAAACACAAGTACTCTTATTGAGCATAGTTGGATGGTCACTGTTCGCAGAGTGATTCTGTGAGCAGCACCAACTGCCCCTGTCCCTCTTCATGAGGGACATAGGTGCTACCCCAGAGGTAACTTTACAATCACCCAACCAGTACTCAAGGTTGCATCTGAACAGGGTCATTGAGTAGCACTGATTCACATTCAGTGGAAGCCTATTACAAAGGAGTGTAAGTCACTGGGGAATATATCTGTCTTTCCAGCATCTTCTGTTTATGTCACAAGCTAGGTTGAGAACCCTGGGCCAAGTTATGCATGTCCCATTTGATTTGCAGATGTCCAGCATTTCCAATAGGGCAGAGTCAGAGACTGCTTTGTGGGACAGGCATAGATCACCTCTCAGCAGCCTGCATGATATTGAATACACTGACAGGTCTTTCTGTCTTTCCATATATATCATGTTTGGAGGCCCTGGAGACTCCCAGGCACAACTCTGCATTTTCTCTAGTTGCTTCAGGTGTCTGGTGAGTTATAGACAGAAGGGAACATTGTACTTAATTAGTGGTCTGAAAAGGGTAGAGTACAAAGAGGTATGATCACCCTGGTCTTGAATGTGATATCCATATGTATGACGTGCGCAATGCAGAATGTGTGCATTACCACTATGGATACATAGTGATGAAAGTGTAGATTTCCATTAACATGTGTTCTCAAGTCTCACAACACTGTGTTTGAGCTTAGAGGGGTGCTATGTATATCATAATTAGCACTGATTGCCAAAGGGGACCATGAGCCATTGTATGCTTTAAGGTTCAGTCTGCGAGTTTGGCACCAATCATTTGTGTATGACAGCCCCTTCTGTAATATGTTACCATCAGTGGGGGACTATTAGTGCATCCAGTTACCAGTCATCTGCAAACCTGGTAAACCACAGATCATCTACCACTGCCTGCACTTCAGGAAGCAGTTTGCAAACAGTTGAGGACCCAGCACAGATCCTTGTGGTATTCTAATGGTAACTGGCTACTGGTGGAGGTGCAGTCTCCAACTTTGATTGTGTGTGTTATTGCAGTGAGGCAGTTGTCTATCCCTGTACTACTGTATGGCTTAATTCCCATATGGGAGATCCGCACTATGACATATGAATGTGGAATAGTGTCAAAGGCCTTGGATAATTCAACACAGCTGGTATGTCCTGTTATCCTTCATCCAGGTCTGTGAGATCAGAATGCAAGAAGTCCACCAGGTTCACTGAGCAAGATCTGCCCTTGGCAAAAACAACATGGCAAGGGTCAAATGTGTTGAGGGTCACCTATGTCCCTGAGGATATGGTCTATGCTGATTCCTTCCTTAACCTTGCAGGCATATGGGTCAATAGTTGCAGTTCTGCATGTTACCAGATTGACGTGCATTGCATAGCACCAACATTTGATGCTATATTTTATACTGGCATTAATTTATGTATGGAAACACTACTGAGACACCAGGGTTGTAGTGCTTAAGGAGGAGGTAGCAACAGATGGATGTATTGTAAATATGTAACATATTGTTAGACATTCAGTTTGTAATGTTTACACATGTAATTTCATGTCATATACAGAGAATGGACAGTAAACAGCAGTAATACAGCACAATATGTACATTTCCATAGCACAGCGATCAGTGGGTTTGCACGATGGTTAGCAAAGTGTATACACATGCAAAATGCACACGCCTGTGCATAGGTATGCAGTGCACAAATGTAAGATGCACTGCTAAAGTCTAACAGTTATTGACTCTATGAAATACACTTGATGACTTTGTGGAAGCGCATGTTAATGAATCGATACATTCCTTGTTGGGGACAGATGCTACTGGGTTTGAATACAAATGTACCTAATGCTTTTAAATACAGAAATATACATTGATGCTGTTCTCTGTTGCTGCTTGTTGGTGCACAATGTGCACCTTTGCCCAAAAATGCCTTAAAAAGGTTAAATGGGTGGATATGACAGTGCTGAAATGGGTACAAGCAGTGGGAAGCACAAAGGGAATATAGGGTAGGAATGTGCAGGAGGTAAATAGGACAGAACCATAGCTATCTGTTTCTTTAAACAGCGTAGATCGTACATATGTGGACTGCCACCTCCAGAGAGGGTTGACCACAACACAATCATGTTGTATGGCCAACTGGACCAAATCAAGTGCATCATGAAGACACGTGCGAAATGGAGAGCTATCTATGGGTTGATTTTTTTGTGGTACAGGTGCCCTTTTTTTTTTTTTTTTTAAATAGGGATGTAGGAATGGCTGGGTGAGGTAAGTTGGAACATTGGGGGACATCATGACTGGGGTAAGGGTGGGGACATCCCAAATCCAGGGTCATCAAGCTGGGTGACAGTGAGAATTGAGTCCTCACCCACTGGACTGTCATCACTGTCACCTCATGCCATCGCTGACTAGAGTGATTGACACCTATTTCTCCTCCTCCTGGTACATTGCAAAATGAGGGGAGCAGCCTCTCCAGTTGGTGTAGGTGTGCACCAACAGTGTGGCACACAACTCTATGCACTATCCCTGGCAATAAAGCTCAGGTGATGAAATCACCACCTCCACCACTGCTCTGGCAGGGTACGACTGGACTGTGGCAGGACTACCTGTGGGGGCAGTAGAGGCAGTGCTACCAAGCTGGCTCCCAGACTTGCTGGGCAATGTTGCTGGAACCGGTGGAGGAGGGGCAGCTGGATCCTGTGGGGCAGGCCTACCCCGTAGTGCTGTGTAGCATTTAGTGATGTGGTACATATGGAAGATATGGACATATTTTGACAACACATAATAAAATTTAAAAAAATACAAAAATAAAACAAAATAAAAGAGAAACTAAAAAAAAGAAATAAGGGTTGGGCTGAGAGAGAGAAAAAAGAGATACGATTAGTACCTTTATATGTGACATACAATGCACTGATACAATTATTTGACTCTATTATCTTAACTTTTACTTTTAAGACCACCAGCTTCTAACAGATGCACACTATACTGCAGAATGCAGCAATTACTCCTTGACATGTGCATATATTGCACATATACTGCATATATTGAAATATACATTCACTTTTTTCTTTCTTAGATAACTAACTAGCAACCTATCCTGTGTGTATGTGACTTAAAATTGTACCTGCCTATATATATTGTTAAAATGAATATGTGAATTGAAAATGTCCCTATCTAAACATATTTTAAAATTTCCATTTTTGTAATTTCACTGTAATACTTTTCACTATAATTTACTAGTAATTATTAATATAGTTATGTACACCTGGAGCTTTTCTCCCTGGGCATCCGTTGAAAATGGACCTGTATCCAGTCGGACTTTCCCGGTTAACAAATGTTAAATAAATAAATATATAAATGAATACGTATATGTGTTCCAGTTTAAAGCATGCCACTGGTATAGAGATTTGAATTTAATTTATATATAATTGAATAATTAACAGTATTGTATAGTTGGGAAGTGTGGGATTTGAACCCACAACCTCTGACTAAGTCTAGTATTGCACTCTTGGTTTGTGCTACAGACTAATGCATGCATGTTTGCTTTTACAATTGAGATATGCATGCTCAATTTGATACAACTCTGTAAAATACCAAAAAAGCTATCTTAAATTTTAATGCTACAACAAACACTACTCTTCTGATGCATACACACCACATGCTTCCATCATTCTCAGAAATTAAAACAAAAACAACTGGTGATGAAGTTCAAAGAAGTATTTGGATGTAAAGTGCTTCATTAAACTTTGTGGATTCAGTCTTCAGTGAAGTGGCCAGTTGTTTTTGTTTTATATTTCTCAGTTTTTTTGTATCTTGGATTTTGGAGTCTTTCATCATTCTCGCCAATCTAGCCCCATGGGTTCGGACATTGACCTCACTATCACAGGCAGCTGTGGAAAAAGCAGAACATTACAGAATACCATTATGAATACCAGTCTTGCCTATATTCAACTTTTAAGTCTTACAAGTATTTTCAGTGGTTGATACTTACACAGGTGTGGGATGTCCACAATCCTAAATTCCCCAATCCAATGGTCGAGAGTATCCCTCTTCCTCCTCAGTAGGTCATTGTAGTGATGCCTACATTGGTCACCAGTGCACAGGATACCGGTGACACTGGTTACAGCCCAGGCTAAACTATCTCAAGCCTCCAACAAATATACTGGGAGCCAGAATATCCCCCTGCAGAAGCTGGGCACTGTGATTCTTAACTAGGAGTCCAATAAAAATCTTGGACTCTTGGATATCTAATCTCTGTACCCTAAACCTGACACCTTCCCCACAATTGCCTGCCATGGATCTAAAGCAATAGGGAATGATATTTTCCCACCAGTTCCAGTCATCACATTTACTGGTAGTGTGCACATTGTTTGAAAATGTTGCACTCTGCTTATCATTGTGCAAACACAGTGCACAATGTTAAGCAGAGCAAAACAGTGGCAAGTAGTGAGGCATTACATAATTACAGATGCAATTTCAAGGTTATTGAATCTACAGGCAGTTGTGTATGTGTGTTAGGCAAATGTGAAGGTCATGCCAGTCCAGATAGCAGAAATATACTTACAGGAATATAGAACACAGTATATCCACAGTCTTACATGAGATAATAAATGGGGTAATACATAGATATACACATAAATAACTGGCACAATACTAGTGTGTCAGTCCTCATACATATAATTAATATCAGCTCTAATATGTCAAGTGTCATAAATGAGAGTGACCAAAATGGGAAGTGGAACAACAGTAAGGGTATGGAATATCCTGTGTTCGAATCCAGAGCCGTGTTTATGGCAGGCCTACACATACACCTGTTGCCACAAGAAGGTTGTGAAAACACTTGTCTGTGGTGCCGTTCACTGCTATAAACTGCAATGTCACAGTTTACATGCCCTGTACTGGTATCCAAGACCCTCTATACTCCCGACTTACACTTACACTTGCTGCCACAGGATTAATTACATGATATTCCATATTTTACTAATCATTCTTAAGGTCTCGCTGTTAACAGCCGCATAACGTGTTGCTTAGCGGGTTTGTGTGATGCCCAATAGTATTAACAGAATGCACCTGGTCTCTATTTTTGGCTGACTGGGTCCTGTCTGGCCAGTGGTCCAGTTTGTGCAGTGCTGCGCTTTGCGCAAAAGAGATAAGCACCACCAAATCTGACATTAATTTTTCTCTGATTCCAGTGCTTGCACTAAGTGGCGCATCTTGCAAATAAATAAAAGAAAAAAAAGGAAGAGGTAGTTGAAATGAGGAAATGCAATATATTACATACACACTAGAAAATGTTAGAACAAATAAGATATTTCTACAAAGGTCTGGATTTGAACTCTCACTCCAATGCACTTTCAGAACACAGGATGGGTGACTTATCCCTCTTTGCCACAGAAACAGCTTTTTAGCAAAGAAATTAACTCAATCAGCACACAATGAACTGCAACAGCATCTACATGATATCAAATCATACAAGTGTAATTTGTACATTTATTAGTTTTGGATGTAGTGCACCTAGTGATCACACAACTTGTCATTATTGCTTATAAATATACAGCTCTGTCTTACACTTCTGTGTCTGTTGGCCATTGTTTGTTTATTTGAGCAGTAATTTGAGATATGCAGTGTGTAAGTCATTCTATATAATTAACCTCAAAATGTGTGAGGCTATTAAGTGGAAGCTTTTCTCCCCGGGCCTCCACTGAAAATGGAAGAATGCAAAGTACCTGTAATCACGGCTGCACAGGTAAAAAATACACTCTCCAAAGCCAAGAACACAGCATCCATGGGACCTGACAACATCCCAGGCTGCGTTCTACATGAACTACAGAACGAACTGGCACCCCACCTAAGTACCATGTTCAATCATATCCTCACCTCAGGCTTTGTGCCCACTGAATGGCGCACAGCAACAGTTATCCGATTCCACAAAGGGGGAGCCACCACAGACCCCGGGAACTACCACCCCATTAGCCTGACGAGACTGGTCTGCAAGGCTATGGAGCGTATCATCATGGAACTTATAAGCAATGACATTGGCATTCTCCAAACTCTGGACCCTACCCAGTTTTGGTTTGTAAAAGGCAGATCATGTCTCCTAAACCTGATAGACTTCTTTGACCGGTCGCCAAAGCTGTAGATGAGGGTAAGGTGGTACACACAGCCTATCTAGATATCGCCAAGGCTTTCGACACCATCCCCCACTCTGAAATTATAGACAAACTCACTAAACTAGGTATAAATCCCTATGTCACAAGATGGGTTGCCAAATGGCTCACTGACCAAACACACACTGTGAAAGTAGCAAACTCTAAATCCAACTTCAGACCAGTGACATGTGGAGTACCACAGGGTTCAGTCCTAGGTCCTCTGTTTGGTATCTACTTCTCTGAAGTACAGGCTAACACAGAAGGTCTTTGGCTAACAAAGTTCACAGATGACTGCAAACTAGGAGCCATAATCAAATCTCCTAACGATGTGGACATCCTCCAAAAGGGACTCACTGAGACAGATGCCTGGTGTCAAAGCCATGGCCTCAAGCTCAATGCCAAAAAGTGCACTGTAATCCCTTTTGGTAAAAACTATGCACCCATGAACTACCACATAGGCAGTAGTCTACTTAACACAGAAAGTGTAATAAGAGATCTTGGGACACAGGTCGACAGTAGTCTCTCCTTTAATAATCACATCACCACAGTAGTCAGGAAATCCTTCCACGTGGCACACCTCATCATAAAAGGTTTCTCATCCAGGAAAAAAGAGGTCACTGTTCCCCTCCACTCATCACTCATTAGACCCATTATAGAGTACAACGCCCCTTTTGGTATGTACCTCACAAGACATCTACAACAACTGGAAAGGCCACAGAAATACCTCACAAAGAGGATTACCGGCCTCGAACAGATGCCCTACGCAGACCGTCTCAAAAAACTCCAGCTTTACTCTGTAGCATATCGCCTACTCAGAGGAGATCTCTGCCTAACATACAAAGCTATGTCAAACCCAGAGCTGTTGGACATGCTCCACGTAAAGAAATCCCAATCCCTCTGAGCTACACGCTCTATGGACCTAAATCTTGTCACCACAATAAGCAGAACATGCTGGAGGGATAGATTCCTGTCTCAGAGACTTCCCATACTCTGGAACAAACTACCTATCTATATCAAACAAAGCTCCTCTTTAGCACTCTTCAAGAAAAATCTTGATGATTGGATGGGAGATAGGAAATTCACCCCAGGGGTCACTTCTATGGCTCTGCTTGACAGGGGCACAGGAAAATAATTTTCTTGGGTGGCAAAAGCCAGGGTACTGTTTGGCTAGGCTTATATAGGCCCTAGGGCCAATAGCCTAGTACCTACCTATGAACCTATATATCCAGTTGGACTCTCCCGGTTAACAAATGTAAAATAAATAAAATAAATAAATAAATAAAATAATATCATAAGCAGTTGCCAACAAATGAAGGGCAGGTTGGATGTTAAGGAACACAACCTGTGACTTGTGTGCTGCTTATTTACATTCCCAACTGTACATCTAACACTTTGTAGATCTAACCTGACACACACAGTGGATGTAAGGCAGCTTGCACTGCTGTTGTATTTCCTTCTCACAACCACTAGTCATTCACAGCTGCAATCCATTAAAAACAAACACTGAGGGAGTGCCTGCACTATGTTTACATCTCCTACACAGATCTATTTTTTTTGGGATTCAGAAATTCTAATGAGTTCACACCTCATTTGCATCTTTACTGTGCTAACAGCCCTGAATCTACACCCTATAAAAAGACAACCATGTAGCTAGGCAAACTGATGGTTAGGAGACTTTTTTTTAAGTTGGGAAAACTCCAGATAATGCTTGAATTTCAGAAGGTATGCTTCCATTTGGTCAGTCACATACTGCATATCCTGGAATATATTTAAGAAAAATTTGAAGCAAAGACTGTTACACTTTTATTTGTATGCATTAGTTAGAAGTGTATTGATGGCATGGGCATATTTGCCAAGCCATTTCAGAGGTATACATGCATGGCAATACATGAAAATGGAATGCTGTCTGACAGTCTGTATAATTGCTTCAGAGACAGTTCCTCTGACAGTACTTTAAGCATTTCAAAGATGGTTTGTTAGCAAAATGGGTCATTTTTCTGTTCTTTTGGGGGGAGCAAAGATGAGTTAATGTTATGGCACAAACAAGGATATGTTGCTGTTGTTACTCTTTTTGTTTTGCGCCCTGCCTGATGTTTCTATTTCACATATCTAGACTGTTTTATCTTTCTCCAGTGAATAATACTGCCTGGCTACCTTCTCTGTTTGTTCTGTAAACAGCTATTTTGTACAGATGTGATACTTATGTGTATTATCCTTCTGTTATCTTTTAGGACACCTAGGAGTATGCCATCCAGGCATGTCAATCCTTGGAGATGCCCCTTCACCAATGCTGAGAACCAGGTGATTGTGGATGCCTTTAGTCAGCATGGTGCTTTTCTGCTGGAAAGGGGATGGGGAGATATGGCACATAGGCTGTAAATATGGCATCAGATAGTAGCTAACGTGAATGCCATGGGTGGCCAAGGTAGGATATATGAGCAGGTGCACCACAGGGCCACTGACATGACTGCATCTGCATGGTGGAAAGCAGCTTCAGTGGGCCATGACCAGATGGTTACCAGAGGAGCACCTGCTAGGGAACCACCACTAACACCCAATGAAGAGATCCTGGTCAGTATCAGGGATACAGACAGCTCCCAAGAAATTGCAGCAGAGCATTCCTGGATGTTGGAGCAACAGTTTCAGAAGCATCCTACTAGGAGCTTCCAGGTAGGCTTTGTGATCTGAACAGCTGAATACTGTTATATGGTAAAACAACTGAAATCAATAATTTTCTTTTGTGTCACATCTCTTTTTGTTGGGGGAGGTTAAGATTGCTACAGTTATTACCTTATGTTGGAGTTGTTAGTCACATGCGTGTTGAAAAGTACAGTTTTGTACCTACCATAAATGTAGATGTTCGAGGATCCACATTGCTGCAGTCCTAACCATTGGGTAGTCCGCTGTCCAGTCGGCCCGAATACCAAAGTATATGGCTGACGTCGGTCAAGGCGCATTAGACTGACGTCAGGACGTCAGGGTACTAATGCGCATGACCGACGTCATATCCTCAGTCTTTTCTTGCCCCAGATGTCAGAAGACCCTAAAAAGACAAGGCCCAAACCAAAACACCAACAAAAACCCTGCACCAAACATATATACAATATATACAAATGCACAAGAATATAGCCTAACCCACACCACCACCCCTAAACACAGAGGGGAAGGAGGGAGGGTAAATTGACTGCAGCAATGTGGATCCTCGAACATCTACATTTATGGTAGGTACAAAACTGTACTATGTTCTTCATTCCACATTGCTGCAGTCCTAACCATTGGGTAGAATCCCAAAGCAGAGGTAAGGGAGGCTGGCAAATCATAAGGAAGCAGGAGCTGTCAACATGCCTTGCAAAATAGCTGTGGCAAAACCAGCCCTAGATTTAGAGTAGAGAGGAAGGTGGTAATGCTTAGAGAAAGTATGCACTGAACTCCAAGTAGCTGCCTCCAAAATATCCTTAGTTGCCACCCCTTAGAAATGCTGTTGAAGTGGCAGTAGCCCTAGTGGAATGAGGCCTAATCCCAGCTGGAATCTCCTTGCCATGATGGGAGTAACAAAATGAAATGCAAAACCCAATCCACTTAGAAATAGTTTGCTTAGACACAGGCTTGCCCTGAGAACTCAAAGCAAAGAAACAAACAATTGCTGAGACTGCCTGAAATCCTTAGTCCTGCTTAAATAATAACGAACTGCCTATGTACATCTAAAGTGTGCAAAATCTTTTCCCCTTATTTTGGGGATCTGCATAGAAAGTAGGCAAATGAATAGTTTGATTTAAAGCCACACTAGAAACCACCTTAGGCATAAAGGAAGGATTAGTACGTAATGATACCCTATCCTTATGGAAAATCAAAAGGGCTCTACTGCCATAAGGGCCTGCAACTCAGACACCCTTCTTGCAGAAGTAATAGCCAACAAGAAAGCAGTCTTCCATGACAAGTATTTCAAGTCAGCAGTAGCCGCAGGCTGAAAAGGTTGTAGAGTAAGTTTTTCCAACACAAAATTGAGATCCCAAGCAGGAGTAGGAGCTCTACGTGGGGGTCTTATATTCTTTGCCCTCTAAGAAACTGCTTGAACAAAGGATGCGAAAACAATGGTGGGTCACAATCATAGTGAGCTGAAATTGCTGCAGCATGAATCTTAATGGAAGAGAAAGACAAACCTTTGTCCAGTAACTCAGTAAGATATTGAAGAGCCACACTCAAATTTGGCTCAGAAATCTCCAAATTGTTTGCTGCACTCCAAAATAAAAATCTCTTCCATTTTTCTGCGTACACTTTCCTTGTACTAGGTCTCCTGGCTTCCATAATCACATTTAAAACTTGTTGAGGAAGTTGAGACCTGCTGTCTTTCAAAACAGAATATGCCAGGCTGTTAGATGAAGAGAGTGAAGCTTGACATTGAGCAGGTGACCATCTCTCTGGGACAACAGGTGCGGAATCAAGGGTAAAGGCCATGGAGGCTTCTTTACCAGACTCCTCAATAATGGGTACCAGTGCTGCCGAGGCCAATCTGGAGCTATTAAAATCATCCTTGGCTTGTCTTGTCTGACCTTTAGAAGCACCTTTGGAAGAAGAGGCAGAGGTGGAAACGCATACACATGAAGATTTTTCCAACTGAAAGAAAGAGCATCCACTTTCCAAGCTGTGTGATGAAACCTCTTTGTGCAAAACTTTGGCAGCTGGTGGTTTAGTGGAGAAGCGAACAGATCTATGTCTGGAGTTCCCCAGGACACTGTCAACTTTTGAAATACATGAAGATCCAGTTTCCACTCGTGGGGATCCATGATTTGTCTGCTTAACACATCTGCTAAGGAGTTCTGTGCTCCCGCAGAAACCTTGCCTGAAGAGTTAGTTGCAAGCTGAGCAGTCTCCCATAAAATCATTGCTTGCCTGCACAATGGGTAAGAATGTGTTCCCCTTGTTTGTTGATGTACCACATGACAGTTGTGTTGTCTGTTAGAATCAACACCTGCCCTGGAAGAAGTAACTCCTTGAAAGCCATTAATGCAAACTGGACTGCTAACATCTCCTTCATGTTGATATGTAGATGCTGTAGTCTGGCAGGCCACTTGTCTTGTATCCACTTTCCATTTAGATGAGCTCCCCAAGCAATGTCTGAGGCATCTGTCGTTAGAATCTGACTCGCCTCTGGCCGGGTCACAGAGAGTCCCTTGTTTAGGTGACATTCCTGAGCCCACCACAAAAATTCCTTTTGAATGCAAGGTATTATTTGAATGACAGTGTCCAAATCCTGGCAGTGCTGTGTCCATACATTTTGAGATACCATTGTAGCTTCCTCATATGCAGTTTGGCATTGGGAAGCACCAGAATACAAGATGCCATGAACCCTAAGGCTTGAAGGACTGTCCTTGCAGTCAGCCCGGACTGAAGAGATAGTTGATGGAAGTAACTGGAAAGATTCTGTTGTTTGTCCGGGGTTAAAAGGCCATCTGGGCTGCTGTATTCAGTCTCACACCCAGAAAGCACATGTCTTGAGAGGGTACTAGACTGGACTTTATTTCGTTCACAGAATACCCTAGGCATCTTAGCACTGCTATGACATATTCCAGATTCTGTAGAAGGTCTTCCTTTTCTTGAGCCAGAATCAGGCAGTCGTCCAAGTAAGGATAGATTTGAATTCCTTTTAACCTGAAGTAAGCTATCACTGGAGCCAGAACCTTTGTGAATACTCTGGGCGCAGTAGATAAGCCAAAGGGCAATGCAGAGAACTGATAATGAGAATTTCCAGCTCAAAAACGCAGATACTTCCTGCAACTTAGTCTTATAGGCACATGAAGGTAAGCTTCCTTGAGATCTAAAGTTACCATCCAATGATCTTTGCCCAGTAGAGGTAAAAGCTGTTGTAACGTCAACATCTTGAACTTGGGAATGTCCAGATAAGTGTTGAGGATAGATAAATCCAAAATTGGTCTCCACGTGTTCCCCTTCTTTGGTACTAGGAACAGGCGAGAATAAAATCCTAGGCCCCTTTCTGGTACAGGGACTGGCTGAATGGCCCCTATTTGGAGTAACAGAGAAATTTGCTTGTGAGCCTCTTTCCTTTGTGGAGGGGGAACGTCTGGCATGCCTTTGAAAGGGGGCAATGTATGGAAATAAAACCTGTAACCGTGGTGAATGATATTCAACACCCATCTGTCTTGAGTGATTAAATCCCAATTTTCTTTGAAAAGAGACAGTCTTCCTCCCAAAGGAGCTGCCAGACGAGAATCTACTGGCAGCTGAAAAGGCAGGTCATTGGGTCTGTTTACGAAAGGACTGACCCCTGCCCTCACCAGAAGTCTGAGCAGGTGAACCCCCTGTTCTAGGCCTAAAAGAACCTTGAGCTCTGCCTCTACCACGTCTAGACCTACCCCTAGACTGGGAATCATAAGCAGGATATGTCCATCCCTTAGTAGGCCAATTTCTACTAAACTTGGTGGCTGCACCTGCAAAAAATCTTTAACAGTTTGCATAGACTTAGCTTTGTCCTCCATTTTCTTTAAAACTGCTTCCACAGGCGAACCAAATAACACATCAGACTGTAAAGGAGCATCCAAAATCCTAGACTTAACATGCTCTGCTAAATTCTGATCCCTCAACCAGGCATGCCTGCGAAGAACAGAACTAGTGGCAGCCACCCTCGAGGAGGCCTGCACAGCATCAAAACCACATTGCAAAGAATGCTTACCCACTTGTTCAGACACATGAACTAAATCCAGCAACTCTTTACACTCTATACCTTCCGCCAAAGCATCCACCTTAGATGTCAATTGTGAAAGGAGATAATTTTGATATTTTAGCATGTGAAACTGACAATTCAACGCTCTCATGGCTAAAGTGGAAGAAGTATACACTTTCTTTCCCCACCTATCCAAAGCCCTTGCCTCTTTATCAGTGGGAACAGGATTTTTAACAACAGAGGCCTTAACACCATTAGGCCCCTGAGAAACAGTTTCCGGGTCTGCCCTAGGACTCTTAAACAGATACTTATGAGCTTCAGGCACCCTATAGTACCTATCAGGTTTAACAGGGGCAGGAGGCAAAGAATCAGGGTTCAGGGAAGCCTCTGCAAAACATCTTCCACCACATTCAACACAGGAGGTATAGCTAAGGGCCTATGCTGGGGTAAAAATAAGAATTCCTAAGCCTTTTCCTGGAATCAGAGTAATCTTGGCCTTCCCATTTAAAGTGCTCCCTCATGGAATGCAGAGTCTCTGAAAATGAGAAATCCTCAGGAGGAGAAGCTGTAGGAGTGGAATCATCCACATCAGAATCAGAATAAGGAGGATACTCCTGCAATTCTTCCATAGAAGACTCAGAAGCCTCTGAACACTGTTCAAAACTCTCAAACTCAGGCTCCACCCTAGGCCTCTTATCAGGAGGGGGCATAGAGCCTCTAATCATAGTAATTAAATCTTCTGCCATTTTAAGCATATGTTTCTTAGGCACAGAACCTGAAGTGCTAGGAGAAGCCCCCACTGAAGCTGAACTTGGCCTACCTCTCAAAGAAGTTTTGGAAACAGAAGGAGAGGCTCTAACTACCTTGGGAAGAGAGGAAAGAACAGTAACCTGAGAAGCCCCCTCAGCCTGGCCTACCTCTTGAAAGGGCACATCCTGTAACAGTAAAGTCTCTGCCTGAGACTCCAAAGAAACTCCTGGCAAAACCTCTGGCTCCACTGAGCCTTCTAAAGAACCGACGTCCGGGACTGCGGTTCATCACCCTAGGCTTTGCCGTTTGTCCTTGCGCTTTTGGAAGCGGGCCGGAGTATCCGACGGCATTTTGTAATTACAACGCTTCCCAAACACTAACCTGGCACAGTCTAATCTTCTCTTAATAGTGCGTTTGTTAAATCTAGCACAAGAGCGGGAACCAACAACGCCGTGCTCAGGCCCCAAACAAGGTATACACAAAGTATGGTAATCCCTATGAGGTATCTGCTTCCCACACGAAATACACTTATTCACTTTTCTGACATCCGGTTAAATACTGAGGCAAGAAAAACCAAAATGTTCCCAACGGGGTACTTAGCCAACTTTGATTCGGTCTGAAACTCCGACTTCGGAAATATTTCAGAACGCCAACCTGCACTCGCAAAACTGCTTCTGCATCGGACCATGCGGCAAAAAAGACTGGGGATATGACGTCGGTCATGCGCATTAGTACCCTGACGTCCTGACGTCAGTCTAATGCGCCTTGACCGACGTCAGCCATATACTTTGGTATTCGGGCCGACTGGACAGCGGACTACCCAATGGTTAGGACTGCAGCAATGTGGAATGAAGAACATGTATAGTTAATTGACATATAAAGGGGTAAAAATATTACCCCCTGTTTTACTGTTAATTGTGATGATGTTGTTTTTACCTCCTACTTAACTTCTTCCAGGATTGTCTGCATTACAGAGGGAATCTCTTCTGCAAATGGTAAGCCAAACATTTTTATGTCAGTACTGCTGAGCAATTTAAAGAAATATTTTAGTGTGTGCTGTTGATGTCAGCCCTCTTGTGTGTACTGTTATACTGTCTGCAATAGTACCAGCGCTGTTACTTTGTTAGCATATATTGCAGTATAGTAGTGTAGGTATTAATTTATTCCTGTGTTTGTTGTTTTTTATCATATGAGATCATGACAATGGGAGTGCGGGCCCTCTGCCACCTGATGTCAGTGTATCAGCAGACTCTGATGATGACGGTGGCCAACCTGAGGCACAGTCGTGGGTGCAAAGGTTGAATCTGACAATGAGGCTGACATACAGCCATCCCATGCAATTCCATCGGACACAGCCAGCAGGCCTACACCTACCTATTCCAGTGAGGCCACAGATATTGGACAGGTGAAGGGAGAGGCCAGTGATCAGGGTAGTGTGGCTACTGTGGCTTCAATGCCTGTTGAATCTGGCCATAGTCAAAATGTGGGTGAGGTGCCCCAGAAGGGTTGACAGGGGTGCTCAGAGGGGGCCTGCTGTCCCTCTTCCTGGTGCAGATGTCTCTTCTCATGCCACTCAACATAGATTTAGGGCCATCATCTAGGCACAGACATGTTATCACAGACAAATGCTCAGGGTTGTAGATATGGCACAGTCTGACAAGCGTCACTGCCTCCACCATGTTGCCAATTCAATGGACCGGATGAATGACATATTGGATAGTATAGTTTCTCTGATGGACCATCTGTTGGGAGGGGAACTGCATCCACATGGCTGTAAGTCAGCCACATCATCTGCTGTCAGCCAACATGGCCATGTCCGATCACGCTTAGTGTCAGTACTTCCACTGATCCATCACTGAGTGTGCTGTCCAGACCCAAATGTGGCAAGCCATGGGGTCGTGGTCCTAGGTATACCCATGAAGGGAGATCATCCAGCAGACATCAGTCACATTCAGGTAGCAGCACTGCATCTGATCGTGACCATGGATGTGACATTGCAACTCCTGGCATAGCCAGTTATAGTGGTCTGGGAAGACAATGATGAACTGCCACCTCTGCCATGCACAGCTCACACCTGTCTGACATACCAAGACATAGAGCCAGCACAGAGCTTGGTTGTGTTTATGCAGACACTATCACACCAATTTCACCTGGAGGACCCCTACAGACACACACACACACACACACACACACACACACACACACACACACACACACACACACACACACACACACACACACACACACACAAAACGGGTACTCATTTTTTCTCACTGGCCATTTGTTGGTGTATCCAACTGTCTGCCTGCTTCTATTTCTTACACACACTCACAGACCTTTTGTCTCAGCCTATGCTTCAAGCCCCCCCCCCCAAACACATATAAAGCACCCTGTGCAAGTGATGATAACTGTACCATACCCCAGTTTTTAATCTTTTGGATTTAGGGATACATAAGCTTTTTGTCTGATGCTCAGGGTGCACAGCTAACAGTGCTTAGTATATCTGCATTCATGGTGTTGAACTGTTAATTGTACCTTTGATATATATTGGCCTTGGAAAGTTAGTTGATAGCATCAAAATTTCCAGACTTTATTGTGAATGATGTGAGGGTTGTGAAGTCAGTAACTGCAATGTGTATCATTACTTTTGAACTTCTTTCTTTAATGATTTTCCAGTAGAAACTTATGGTGCTAAATTAAGGGCATGTAGTGATCATCAGTACTTTTGAGAGTTATGACTGAATCTTTGATGCCCAAGGCCTACTGCTTAGTAAAGGACACATAAGTCAAATAAATGTCTGCTTTCACATGTTAAGGTACTTTCTGTACAAATCTCTCACCTTTTTCTTGCTTACTGTACCAACTAATGAAATACAAAGATATGCCGCATACTGATATTGTTAAACAATACACACCAGGTTCAGGAGTAAATGCAGCAGTTGCCACAGTTTTAGCTCAGGGCTGACTCTGTCTGATGCAAGCAGTACACAGCGAATACATGGGGAGGTAACAGTTGTGTGAGTTGCCTGGCATCAATGTTACTATAAGTATCTGAGCAGCAGGAAGGTTTCATGTCCCTAGGTGGTGAGTGAGAATGCTATGCGTGGTCTCTTAGCCAATGCAAGGGCATAATGAGCACACCTATGTCTGCCTACACCCACAGCAGCTAGTGGTTCCCCTCTGACTCCTTATCTGCCTGTGGCTGTGGGGACCTTGGACTTTGTGTTGGGATGTGTGCCCCTTCCACTTGCTGATCCTACTGAAGCTGTTTCCTCAGGATTATGTTGTGTAGCATGGCACATACTATAAATATTTCTGTACATATCCATGGATTGTACTGCAGGGCTCCTCCCGATGTATCTAGGCAGTGGAACCATGACTTCAGAAGCCCAAATACATGCTCTATGATATTTCTGGTTTGAGCGTGGCCCTCATTATGGCATTTTCCCATTGGTGTGGTTGCATTTCTGATGGGAGTCATCAGCCATGGTTCCAGTGCATCGCCTGCATTCCCCAGTAGATGACGCTGGGGGATAACCCCCCAGCAAACATCTGGTAATGTTGCGACGTGTGTCAGATATGTGAGTTGTGGTAACTGCCAGGGTTGCCAGCACACACATTCAACATGATCCCCCTGGCATTACATATGATTTGGCAATTGATAGAGTGGTAGCCCCTTTCTGTTTATGTAAAGCCTACCCTGTTTCCTAGGTGGTGCTTTCATTTCTATATGTGAACAATCTATGGCACCCACTAATTCAGGGTAGTGTGCTACATGGTAGAACTCCTGCATATTTATGGCCCTCTCCTAAGAACTACAGAGAAAATATATGTGGTCACTGGCATGTTGTAGCATAGCATTCAGAAACTGGTGGAGGATCCTGGATTCTGATGTCTATGATATTTCCAGCATGTCCCTTGTTGGTCTCTGAAGGGTATCTGTAGCTAATATTTTAAGGGCTACATCCACCTTTTTCTCCACTGGGATGAGTTCCCCTTGGTTGGCTATGGCTCTGTGTTGAGGATGGCACAGGTAGCAGAGTTCCTATAGTGTGTACTTCAAAAAAAATAATTAAATAAAACATGAAGCCACGCTATACACTATGCTCACAGTCCTGTAATTAAGAATAAGACTACTTTCAACTCTAAAAGTTTACCAACATAATCACCCTCTCTAGATACTATTTCATGCAACCCAGGGGTCTGAATTTAGAAGTGAATTTGAAATTCATACAAAGTGAAACAGCATGTAATTTGTAATAGTGAATATGTGTTGAGTGGTTTTCAATTATCTAATTAAGCATGGGTTGCGATTTGTATAAAAGGTTTGCTTGGTGCAAGGACTGTATTCCCAGAAGGTGAAAGGCTGAGGTACCAGAAGCACCTGCTAACAAAGCTGATAGTATAGTATACAATGTGGCTTTATTATTTTTTTGTTGTTTTTTTTTAAGTTTTCAGTTCATTGTCTTCAGTGTTCATGATCTCGTTGGATGGGGCCAATGCTGTTCTGAGAGTTTTCTGCACCACGATGGAACAAGAGAAATTCTTTTCATGCACTGGGTAAAGGAAAGAGAAGTTAAGTTGGCTTCTGCAGACCCATGGGTTTTGACCATCGGTAATGACCATAATACTAAATTTGAACAACTGGAGCACTTAATGTTCAACAAAGGTGGATCATTTGCCAACATGGGAGTTTTCGGAGGAGGAGTTGAATCTGGTGGAAGAATGGAAGGGAAAAATTACAGCACAATTACTCATTCTGGTCATTACTTTGAAATTAAAAGCAATATAATACAAAACATTTGGAAAAGTACCTGGAAAAGAACATCTCTCGAACAGGGATTCAGGTTGGATGGATTTGCTTGCATGGGGGGGGGTTAGGAGAGGAGGAGCTCTGGTGGTGGAAGAATGGAAGGGAATTTTGCTTCAATGTACTGTATACCATGTTAAAGGATTCCTCAGCCTCTTCAGCAGAAACTTCCTCCAGCAAAAGGAGCACATCATTTGAAGATATTCAGATGGAAGACAATGTCCATGCTGTAGGACAGTTTCAGAATGGAAATGTAGTGTTTTTTTCATGAAAATGGCCAGTGGAGAGGTCACAAGTACAGAGGATGAGGGAGGAAAATGAAGTACAACTTTCCAATGCATAGGAACTTAGTGTGGACAATATAACTAGCCTGGACTTTCAAGCTGTTGGTTTGCAAAGCAAGTGTTCCAATCAATTTGAATTGTTAAATATCATCACTTTATCAGACTTGGTTGTCAGGAAGATGTTAAATATTTGTTGTTAAAAAGTGCTAAATGTTTGCCTACTAAACTGATGACTTTAGCTTATGTATTAATTGAAGTTAAATGTTTCTGCAAAAAATTGCATTTGAAGGTGACTTTTCAAGGTAAAAACACCAAAAACATTAATAATAATATAAGTAGCACATTAGAAAGAACAGATTTGGATGATTCTTTATTGAATGCCTCATTGTATAAAAATTAATTTTGTTATGTAGGGCAACATAGTGATTTAGAACTGCAGGAGAATGATGGTTTTGGTTCAGGGGATGATTTTTGTACAGGGTATGGGAAACTGTTTGTGCTGGAGTTTTCTGGCACAAGTAAATTCATACCAACGAGAACTTATTTTGCCTTTTGTAGTTTTGTAAAGGTGTTATGCAAAAAAGTTGAAACTGGATATGAAAATATCATAAAGTTGATAAGAAATTTAAATTTATAGAAAAGGGAATGGTTAGCCCTTAAAAGTCTTCACAATGTTATTAAAATGATAGGCAGACAAAGGTGGCAATTGGGTGATAATGTCTAGTAACCAGTATAATAAAATGGTATATGTATGATTTACTTTTGAATAAGGAAGATTATGTAAAATTACCCCACACCCACTCACTGAGTTCAACTCATCAGCATTTGAAATTTTGGAAAGAGGTGAGAGCTTAGGCTCCCTCACATCCTCTGATGTTAAGAAACTACAGGTTAACAAACTCCATGATACGTTTTTCATGTGATCCCAAAAATACATAAAAATGTCAGTGATTCTCCAGGTAAGCCCATAGCATACTACTTAGAGAATGCTTGCATTTTCTTCTACGCGCATTTGAAGGAATGTTCCAGCTCACATCAGAAAAACTGCAGATCTGTGTGCAAGTATAAAGGTAATGAAATGGCAGGATAATTATTATTGGGTCAGCATAGATGTAAGATCATTATATACTAACATCAAGAGAAAATGGGGTTTAGAGGCTGTTTTTAGCATGTTGGGAGAAGGCCCACCCACCTCTTTCCTTATTTAAATTTTAGAATTTTGCCTCACACACAATTACTTTTCTTCTGAGAAAGAGTTATTTTTGCAAAAGGAAGGAACCACAATCAGTGTTTCTTATGCCCCTTCTTATGCTATCATTCATATGCAAGAATTTGAAAGAAAATGTAGATATCCCACAGAAGTTTTTTGCAAAGCACATTGTCACATATAAACGGTACACTAATGATTTGATTTCTATTGCAAAGGAAATCAGTTACAGTTTGGGGATTTTTGGATGAATTAAATAGAAACCATTATGGTTAAGAATTCACTCACATTGAACAGATATTTGATTCAGTTTTTGGATATGGAACTGTATGTAGGGAAAGATGGGCATATAGAATATAAACCATACAGAAAACCAATAGCAGTGAATAATTTTTTGCATGCTAGTAGATTGCATCCACCCCACCTAATCAGTTCTTTCAGAATTGTTTGGGTATGTACAATGCACTTTATAATTATGAAGTGGGGTAGGATTGTTTGATTGTTTAAGTGTTAAGTGTTTTTCAATTATCTAATTAAACATGGGTGGAGATTTGTATAAAAGGTTTGCTTGGTGCCAGGATTGTATTCCCAGAAGGCGAAAGGCCGAGGTATCAGAAGCACCAGCTAATAAATATGAAAGTATAGTGTACAGAGTGGCTTCATTATTTGTTTCTTGTTTTTTTAAGTTTTCTGTTCGTTGTCTTCAGTGTTCCTGTAGTGTGTCCCTGTCTACCCTGTAGCGCTCTACAATTTCCAAATCATATAGATTGTAAAAAAGTTAGACAGGGCCTGAAAACTATTCTTCTTAGCCTAGGCCTATTAGCAGCAACACTGGCTTCAGCCTGCAGCACATACAAATGAATTAAAGCAGCAGCAGCACCTAACATTCTGTCCGTGTAGCCTCATTTCCGTGGGTGTATTCCAAAAGTTTTGGAATTCACAGGAGAAACCAGCACAGAGTCTACATGGATGCTTTATAGCATGTTCAATAGCTCCATCATGTTGGATTGGTTAATTAATATGCAATTCAGTTGCTTATGTTGTAATTAGCATGCCACTGTGACTACCTTGTTTGCACAGGGTTGCACTCCTATATATGGCGCTTACTGAATCTAAAACTGTCTACGCCCATGTGATGCACACATGGCAAAAAACAACCATGTAGGCTTCATTGTATCCCCCTGTCTGATTTTTAGAACAATGTGCAGGTATTAAATATACCACACATACATTAGAACTTAAGACTTAAAGATTGCAAAGACTATGGATCTAGGTAATGGGGTAATCAGTGGAACAGGTATATTTACTGCATATGGATCTGTTAAAGCTATTTGGAAATTACGTGAATTAGCCAAGTTGCTGGAGGCATTAGCTAATAGTACCCTTGAGACCATAAAGGGCATCACTATCAGGGCAAATCATTAGGTTACGAGTGAGGTGGCATAAAGCATGTATAGCCAAATCGGATTACAGTAGTTAGTAATACAGATTTGAGGTAACTACAAAAGAAGGTCCCTGTAAAACGTTCGTCATGGACCTCATGGAGAGCTGTTAGACAGAGGGTATTCTTAGTGAGGTCACTATAGCACATTAAGGTAGAATAATAGGCCTGAAAGAGTCAGACTTTTCTTTTCATGTATGCATTCAGTTTCAGGGAAAGACAGTTCAGTAGAAAGGCAAAGGATAATCTAGCTGGCTAAGCATGAGACGTGCAGAGATAACAGTTTCAAGAGAAAGCTACAGAATGTTCCTTTCTCAAAGGAAAAAATGTGCACTTGCAATGGAATGCTATATAAAGAATAGACAGTTAGGCACTGTGAGGCACATGCAAAAAAAAAAAAAGGCTTGAAAACCAATGCTAAAAGAGGCATGCAAAACATTACAGGGTTTTGGTATTATTAGGAAATATCTCAGACACAATCAGTGAATCAGTTAAGTTAGTTTTTGGACTGATATGTAATAGATCTCTGCAGTACAGACACTCGAGCCTGAGTACTGAAGTCAGTTCAAATAACAAGCATTATTCAGGAGGAAAATACTGTTTCAGTTGATATTATTCAGATCAGCACTGTTACCATTATCCAGCATTCCAGAATTTCTACAGACTGTTACTGTTTATCAGCACTGTTATTGGAAACAGTATTCGGATACTGTTAATATCTAACAAAGCATTTTTCACTGAACTACAGCATGTGCAGAATTCATTCTGAAAAGTACAAAAAGACTTGGCCCATAAAAAGGAAATATTGTCACCTGTTGAGTACGTTTGGGCAATTAACAAATAATGACATTCATTCCAGTCTCATTTAAGTTGTTTCCAGTTGAATCCAGTATACTTCAGTCTAATCAATTCTTTCACAGCTCACACTCACCCCTACCCACTCTGCTCCTTTAGAGCCTGAGCCATTAGTTGATCTGCTGTTATTTGGATCATCAAGACTTTGTCTCTGTGTGCCACACAGATCTGCATTCTGGAGTAGAACAGATATTCACAGACAAGAAAACATGTATATGGATTTCTCTGGTCCTGTCTGGATAACAAAACAGCAGAACTGGTGCTTTTGATGGCCACTAAGTAGGGCAATGAACTTCTCACAACTCTGGCTCCTCCCTACCCATAATACCCTTGTCAGTTTCCTTTTCCAGATCTTATTGCCGCAATAGGTCCACGGGTTCAAAGGTGTTTACTAAGCTGAAGACCACAAGGGCCTTTTTAAGCCTAGCCATGCATCCCAAATCAATGTCAAAGTCCGATACCCTTGATGGGTGTAAGCAGGGGTTTGGGCAATTAAACATTTATACACAGAGGCCTGGAGGATGAACCAATCCACTTGAAAATAGCTTTGCTTAGCCACTGCAGTTCCCTCCTTACCTGAAGAAAAGGTGATGAACAAATGTCCCACGTTTGTGAACTCATGCACACTTTTCAGCTATAAACTGAGTTGGCAGTGCACATCCCAAATAACAACAATTCTCAACACCATATGGTCTGCCTTTGTAAAGAATACAGGAAGACAAATGAACTGGTATAAGGAAAGTTCCAAATCCACTTTTAAGCAGATAAATACCTGCAGCATGAACAGAGGCAATGGCAACCAAGAAAAAACTTCTTGCATGAAACATAGCTTCAGTGCTACCAAAGAGAGCCAAACACATGATGAGCAAGACGGTCAAAGGTTCATAAGTAAATACTAGGTTATCAGTCTGCAGACTATTACAAGCCTAGTCAATAACCAGATGTCAGAATCAAACTCTGTAACGTGTATCTGTAAAGTACAGAATTTTACAATCATGCCAAAAACCATAATGTCAATCATCAAGTTATGTTGGTATTAAAGACACGGGTTCTCCAAATGTGGATTGACATGCAGATCAACTTTAACAATCTCCTTAACCATGTAGTGCTGGCCAATACTTCCTCCATCTTTAAGGTAAGGATGTAAAAGGTGCATCAAATATGTACCCTGACCAATGAAAAACTACAGCCCAAGCCATAATGTGCCAAAGTCACCTTCAAAGAATATGAAGAAGTAAACTGGATATCTTCACATCCAAATTAAGTTATTCTTCCATTCAGTAGTTTATGTCTGACAAGTTAAAAGCTTGTGATTCATCTTCAAGATTCCTGTGAGAAAATTTGGAGAAAGCAAGAGACCTACCAGAAAGCCTTGGAACTGAAGTGGTACTGGATGTCATGCCAAATGACTGAGGGTTCCATGGCTTATACTGGGATGTAACAGTCCAATCACATCCTTCGTGATCATAATGGGTAATGATATTGAAACTTGGCCATTATCTGAATTTTGCAATGGGGCATAGAATCAAAGTGAACAGTGGAAAACTATATAGGAATCATTCCTCCCATAGAAGAAAAAAATACATGTACCATCAACCTTCCCTTGTCCTTCTAAGTTGATCAGAAAAAGAACTGGGGAGGAAGAGAGCTCATTTTCCCTTGTACCAAACAGATCAGACTATAGGATGGCTCCCTCCTGGAAGAACATGAACAGGCACTATCCCAAATCCATGGGCAAAAGAGCACACCAAGGCTGGGACTCCAGGACTCTAGCAGTACACTGACAGTTATTCACATTCCAGGTGAAGTCAGAGTGATTAACCACTCTATGGACCAATAACATGCACATAATACCTGTTTGCACGTGAAGTACAAAGCTTTTGCTACTGTGTTTGTTTGCTTACCAGCCTACTGCCTGGTTTTCTGACTAATGAAGAAGGATTTCTGATATCTGAGTTCTGAAGGCAAGCAGCACTGCTTGTAGATAAAACTTTCTGTGTGAAATCCTGCTCAAAGAGTATCAACTTTTGCTTCAAGTATCAGCTCTCCAATCTGCCAATGAAACACTATCAGAAACTCTAACAAATTTTGGTGCAGGAAGGTGAAGCAGATCTGAGACTGTCAAGATTTGATTTTCTATCCAAATCCTAATAAAAAAAGTCTAACACCAATGATAGGCCAATAACAATTTGCTTGTGATTCCCCTGGGTCTGCAAGCAACCATTGCAGTACTCCATACCCAAGCCAGGAATGCTACAAAATAATTCTTTGGTGGTGCCACCAAAAACCCATCATCCAGGCACGGGAACATGAGTTCCTGAAAAGCCTCTCTGGGTGGTACAGCTTTACCTACAAGAAGAGTGTCTCTTCCATAATGAAAAAAAAATATTCCATTTATTAAGAGTTTGTTTTATGGAATTTAAGTTATTATTATAATTAAGAGTTGGTATACCTTTAATATTAATCAGATAAGATTATCCCTAAGTAAGTGATTTTACCATCTTTCACACTGCATTTATGTAACTTCTTAACTATGTTATTAATATTATAATTAGCAGGTATTATTTTAGTCTTATCCTCATTAAAACTGAGTCGCAATTTCTTCTGGAATATTTCTATTGCTTGGAATACTGCAATAAGAAAACAATTGCTAATAGTCAAAGTTAATAAGATACCAGCTGCAAATAACTGTATTTTGGGGATTAAATCATTATTAATATGCCCTTGGTGTTTTTATTTGATCTTATATAATTTGCAAAAGGTTCCATAACTTGAGCAAAAAATGGAAAAAATGGGGACAAGGGACAACCCTGTTTAGTACTATTAGTAATCATGATTGATTGGGAGTATACGAGCCTATCTTAAGGTACGCAAAGGAGTTGTCATAGAGAAGTTTGATTAATTGTAAGAAATTGTTTGAAAATAACATTAATCCAGTACTAACAGTATATACTCCAAATTAACTGAATCAAATGCACTACTGATATCCAGATTAACCAAAGTTGGTTCTGTTTTGAAGTATTAGTAACATCAACTATTGATAGTTTCCTCTTGATATTATCATAGGTGTTCTTGTTCTTTATAAACAATGACCAGACTGGGTTTATCAACACTGGAAGACACTATTCTATTCTAGAGGCATAGATTGCCATGAATACTTTATAATCTACATTTAATAATGACATCGATCTATATTAAGAACATTGTATGCAATTCAGGTGGGGGATGAAAAATTGCACTTGGTAAACACTATAAGACTAGTAAATGCAAGGAAGACTACAAGTTTATGGTTTTGGATCAAATACAAGAGTTAGACAAACTGCTTAATGCTGAAGATGAATTGGGGTGGTTTGAATATCTGTGGCAGGTGAAATGGAATGCTTTCTATTCACCAGGATTGAACAACAAAATTGTGATGTACAACCATTCTACATGAAAGTCAGCAGGAATACATGATATTCCTATAGGAGTTTGGGAGCTAGGAGGGAAAAACATTTACAAAGATATGGAATGTTTTGTTTAACAGTATTTTAAGAGCAGGAGAAGTACCAATGTCCTGGAAGAAAGCAGTGATAGCTGTAATATCTAAAGAGGATAAAGATCCATCAGATCCAGCTTCATACAGGCCCATTTCAATAATAAACCATGATTATAAAAAGTGTTAATGTCTAAAAGAATGGTAAAAGTAATGCCAAAACTGACAGATATGGTTTAATGTGGTTTTGTTGAGGGGAGGCAAACATTTGACAACATTAACAGAACAGTGATGATCCAGAGGGAAGCAAAATGTAAGAAAATACCATTATTGTTGGTGGGTTTTAATGCAGAGAAAGAATTTGATAGAGCAAGCTATGACTTTATAAGCAAGGCAATAGAAGCATATGCATTTCCTGAAAAAATTATAAGGTTGATTAGGAGGATATATTAAGGATTGGCTGAAAAATCAATGTGGGTGGGGTTCTCTCTGATAATTTCTGCTTGAGCAGAGAAACCAGTCAGGGCATCCTCTTCCCCCCTTTATTATTTGCATGATATTTAGAAACATTGGCAAAGAAAATAAGGGACACAGAAATTCACGGATATAATTGGTATGGTAGTTAAGAAAAGCTGGCTTTATTTAGAAATATTATTTTATACTCAACAAAACCAGAAAGAGACATTAAAGTGTTGTAGAACATTTTGAGACTTTCAGATCTTTTTAGGATACAAAATTAATGAAGCTAAAACAAAGGCAATAGCAGTAAATATGTACCCACACACAATTTGGTTCAGGAATATCTATATTTATGGGGACATGTTAAAATGAAGTATGGATTAAAATTATTCTAATGTGGCAGCTAAGGATATGGGGGAAGAGACTAAAAAGATAACACAAAAACTGAGAAAGTGCAAGCTTTGTTATATGATAGGGATAGTAAGATACAAGCAGTTAAAATGTTTTTAGTCCCTTTAGTCTTATACACTGGTCAGGCATATTTTATCAGCCACAACAGAAGTTGTGGATAGCTATTAATAAAGAGCTGAAGGACTTTATCTGGGAGGGAAAGATGATAGGAGTCAAGTGGGATAAGATGATTCTTCCAGTAGAACAAAGCGGATTTGGATTACCCAATTTGAAGGAGTATTTCAGAGCTACACAGTTAAGACTCCTATACATGGCGAAAACACAAAACTATAATTCAAAGTAGAAAGGGATAATAATGAAACAGGGGTGAAGCTCAAGAAACAAGGAGAGACTGGGATTCTGAATGCTGGCCTTTAAGGAGAATAACAATAATCATACAGAATATTATATCCTTACATTAGTAGAAAGTATTCTAAGAATTAAACCAGCATGGGATTAGAGAAAGAAGACTCTGCTGATAGGGATGACTGCAATTAGAAATGTAGAAACTATGCAAGAGGGGTCTGGAATTTATTGGAGAAAACTGGCAAAGGAACCAAGGTATTGGGAGCAAATAACTAGAGAGGGAAAGATGACAGAATAGGAAGATGCAAGGAATTTCTTTGGACAGCAGGTTAAAGATTGCCTTCCCTATCAGGGATTAATATCACAGTATAAGCAAAGAGAAAGAAATAGGGAGATTCTAAATGGAAGACCAGCACTGGTACAGTTTTTAGTAGAATTTAGAATCTAGAAAAGAAGCTGTCATTGAAGAAGGAATAATTAGTATAGCATATAAAATACTGCATGATAACTGTAAGAATCTATCAGAGGAGGTTAGAAAGGCTTAGGAAGAGAGACTGGATAAGCAATTCATAAAGCAACAATGGAAGAATATATGTATGTCTCCCAAATATGCAACAAAATCTAGAAGATTTAGGATTTTTGCTTGGAAATCTTTACATAGATATTTCATACCCCAAGTGGACTCCAGAGAATTTTTTTCTCAGGCAGATAGCAAATGTTGGAGGTGTGACGAGAAAGAAAGAGTTAATTGGGAACATATTTTCTTGGACTGCAGTGAATTGACGGACGTTAAGGATTCCCTGTGGGATGCACTGTTGGAAATGCTGGGTTGGCAGATTGGTATGACAAGGAAAATGCTTTTGCTGAGGTATGATATAAAATCGGAATTCCCTAGACATGGTAAGGCCTTGCTGTGTCTAATAATGGTGGCTGCCAAAAACAGCAATTACTAGAAAATGGAACTCAAAATCTAAATTATACTAGTAGCACTGAATATAGTAACAGAGATAAAACAACTGGAATGGAGATCTTTAGAAAAGGGTAGGAGCAAATTAAATAAGAAAAATGGTCTATATTACAACATCAAACTAAAATAAGTTTGAACATTGTAATATCGAACCCTAAAGTCTGAAATTCAAAAATAGCAAAGCCACGGCACATAAATTTTTTTTTCCCAGGGAAAAATTGGTGGGCGGTTTTCGGGGCTTTGCTATTTCCTCCACTGTGATGCGATCTCAGAGTTGGTATATTTAAGTAGGGGGTTGTGGGGGGCACAGCCCCCCACGTTGGGAGTGTGGCGGGTGAAGTACCCCACTTTAAGTTTAAGGTTTAGGGTGTTTTTTTTTTTTGACATGGAACAACAATTTTTTTTCCCCTGGGGAAAAAAAAAAATCACTGTTCTGTGTTTTCGTTATTGTTAGGTTTCAGATTTTTGGGTTCGATATTACAACGTTTGAACTTATGTTAGTTGGACTTTGTGATATAGACCCAAGAAAAAAATGGGAATTGTGGGAACAATACATACAAGGGATAAATGAGGTTTAAAAGGTGGCAGGACTTAAATGAGCTATGTAATGTTTGAATGAAAAAGATAGGGCAGATTATAAGTGATGCACAATGTTTGCGACTGGGAGTGTATCGGTACGGTTTATGATGTAAAATGCGACTAGGGTTGTGTCAGTGCGGTCTGTTTTCATTTATATTAATGTATGATTGCCTATGTAGTAAGTAATGGTTTAATAAAGCTGTTTCATGTTTAAAAAAGGCAGGAATTGAATAATTTATGTAATGTTGCTTAGGTTATACGATATATAGCAATATATGTGAAGTATGTTTGTTATGTTAATTCTGGTTTGATTACTTTTATATGAATGGAAATTTGCCTAAGTCACAAGTGATAATTCAATAAAGATGTTTGGGGAAAAAAGGAAGAATTTGTTGTTTATCTGAAGAGGAAAAGGTTACAACATTAATGTGCCTGAAAATTATGTTTTCCATGTGACTATTTGTGTATTTAATTGTGTTTTTTAACATTACATTATTCAGTCTGAAAAAGTCTTATATAAGAGATGAAAGCGCTTACTGAACTGATGTTGTTATTTTAATAAATTTTGCTTGGTTTTATTTTGCTGCTTTTTGTGGATAGGTTTTAAAATTGGGAATAATAGGGTATATTTTTAGGATGGTGGTACCTTTTTAAGTCCTTTACCTATTGAAAATACCTCTAATAAAGTACACAAAGCATCCTTAGTCATCATTTTGTATAGTTCTGGTATTATACCATCATTTCCAGGTACCTTAGTGGGATTTAATTTATTAATTTTATTTTTGAATTCAGACATTGATATAGGTTTGTCAGTTACTTTTATTTGGTCTTCTGACAGTCTAGTTTCCGTATTTTTTTATAAATGTTTCAATTAGATCTTGTTTATCAATTGTTGGTTCGTGTTGATTAATTTTATTAAAATGAGATCTGAAAACATCCAGAATGCGTTCTATTTCAGTGACCTTCTTTATACTACTGGAGGAGTGCAATTCTTAAATGTGGTTAAATTTAACAATAATTTTTCATCTGGTAGCCATTTTATGCATGGATTTAGGGTTTATGGAATAATCAGTTATTTTAATCTTTTCTAAATTTATTTCGTTTAAGTTATTTCCTTTTTGACCATCTAATCTAACTTATCAATTTTCTCCTTTAAATCTATCAATTCCTTGTCCCATTGCTTCTTTTTTGTGCATACCAACTTGTCATTTTGCAACAAAATGTATACTTTTAAAGACTCCCATACAAAAATCTCTGAGGTATTACCTGTATGACTAATTTCAATGAAAGTTTGAATTTCTTTATTAAAGAACTCCTTAAAGTCTTTCATATTGGTTATGTGTACAGGAATCCTTTTAATTGGGATGTTATTACTAGAATTCAATATAACTTCAAGTGTTATCATGTTACAGTCCAACAGTGGGCAAGAGACTACTTTAACTATCTCTATTCTACTACTGATCTTATTTGAAACATATACTCTATCTATCTGTGATTGTGTCCCACGCCTGTGTGAGAAATGTGTAAAGTGTGACTCTTGCACTGAAAACTCATTTATATCTCTCATATTATATAGGTCAGTGTACTCCATCAAAGCCTTGACTGAGGCAGGGTTCTTCCTTTTACAGCTAGTGTTGGTATCCTTCAACAGTTAAACAGCAGTTGGGGGAAATACTATGAATATCAAAGGGAAACATATTTGCAAATGACTTTAATTGTACTTTTTTAATGAACCAAAAACACCCACCAACGTGGTTGGTGCATAGTAAGTAAATCCAAGTTAGTTAGAAGTATCATTAGTCAAGTCAAATTTTTAGTAAGCAAAAGCATTGGAAGATGTTGTTGATGTTGTGCTAGTTCCCTAGCAGAGCATTATGACATTAAAGCTAGTGCAATAAATAATTGACATGTGGGGTGTGCAATTCCAACAAATTGGGATAACTGGCCTATACTTTCCTGAGCTCCTTCCCCCCTCCCCCATATCATATATCATCCAGTCTCAGCCCTGAATCCGCCATCTCAAAAAACAACTGAAACCAAACAAAGAGATGAAAGCGAACAAGCAAAAAAACAAAACCAAAGCCAAGGTTCACTGTGGAGAACCAATTGAGGTCTTTCATCTCTTTGTTTGGTTTTTCAGTTGTTTTTGATTTGGAGTTCTCAGGGGGGAGACCGAGGGGCGGCGGATAGAGGGAGAGGGGGAGCTCAGGAAAGTGATAGGCCAGTTATCCCAATTGGTGGAATTGCTCACCACTGCATGTCAATCTATAATTGCACTAGCTTCCGTCATAAAGTTCATTAAACTTTTTTTGGAACGTCTTGGTCTGGACCCTCATTTGGTTCTCCACAGTGAATCTTGGCTTTGGTTTTGGTTTTTTGCTTGTTCGCTTTCATCTCTTTGTTTGGCTTCAGTTGTTTTAACAAAATTTGACTAATGATACTTCTAACCATACCAACTTGGCTCTTTGTTTGGTTTCAGTTGTACCAACTTGGGTTTACAAGACTACAATGATTTTCATTAAACGTTTGGACTTACGTCTTGGTCTGGACCCTTATTTGGTTCTCCACAGCAAACCTTGGTCATCTCTTGTTTGGTTTCAGTTGTTTTTTGAGATGGTGGAGTTCTCAGAAGGGTGAGCTCAGAAAGATAGGGCCAGTTATCCCAATTGGTGTCAACTAGCTTCGGTCATAATGTCTCTCAGAACTAAGCAAAAGTAGCACGTCGTCCCAACGGATGCTTTTTTACTAAAAAAATTGACTAATGATGATCTAACCATACCATGTTGGATTTACAAGACTACAATGATTTTCCTTGTTTGTTCATCTCTTTGGTTTTAATTGTACTTTATCTGACAAAAAAGAAGTAGTTTAAAAGGGAAGACTGATATTCAGGACTTGTACTTCTCCTGCATTTCCATCTTTTTTTTGGCAGGTTGGCACTTGGCATTTTGAATGCCGACATTTCAGTAGGGAGAAGAACTGAATTCAGATGCTTCCATGCTTCATCCTGCGGTACAGCTCCACAGCAGGAGTGAACCAGCGTTTCTACAACCAAAGTTAAAATAGTGATTAAGGCACTGAAATGGCCAAAGGAGGGAAGCGTGGGGCTTGGCATCCATTGCTACTCACCCATCCTGGGGGACATGAGAGAGTATGACCCACAGCATCTCTGACACCTAGCAGGAGTGTTAGGAAAATACAGGTAACAGCCACTGGATTGGTTTGGCCCATGCTGCATGTAAGTCAGGGAAGCATTCATAATTGTGAGGAGGTATATTCTAGAAGCTCCCTAAAGCAGTGAATTCCATGAAGCCACCTGCCACCACTAGGAGATAGGAGAGATTAGGTTGCTGCACAATAAGCAGTTATCCCATGAACCTGGTTCTCACCTCGGGGGAGGGGTACAAATTTGGCTCTCATTCAGTCAAGGAAGGAATGAGTGGGTTATAAGGTTTGCTATGCATGGGGAATTAATGGGCCCAGCTGTCACCATTATTGTAAGAACAGATGGGATGACTTGACACAAAAAATAAACTATCAGGTAGATCTTGTAGACATGGGGGTAAATCAAACAAGAAACACTGAGGGGCTAATGTTCTTTATGTTTCAGCAAAAAAAATACACATTTTTGGGAAGACAGATCATGGGTGCCCCCATTTAATATCTTCCTCCTTCAAATACATAAATCCAAGGAGAACACAAACAAAGAGGCATGGCATCACAAAAGCCAGTTTCTAGTACAAGGGGGGACTCAATATGACCTATGTAAGCAGAACCTAAAATTACATCATTGTCATCAGAAGTAGAAGATGGGGATGAGGATTTTTTTTTCTTTTTTCTACAAGGAGCTTTGGAGGGACCAGGCACTATAAATAGATCAGACTAAATAGCTTTGTCTTGTTGCAGCCAGAGTTTCCAGCATTACAAATGTTTGAATATGCCCTGACAAACAAACTTTACATAGTTAAAATCCTAAGAAGTAGGAAGGGATAATCATACTATATGCAAAGGTACACAGTTTGTTTCTCCAGCATCTGTTCCAAAGCTAACCTGCAATCAGATCTTCCAAATGAAATAACACTTGGGACCAATGTCAGTGCTTAGATCAGTGCCTGCTTGTTCAGCTAATGAAGGAGTACTAGACATCTGGTGCTCAACATGTAATAGCAAAATACATTTTTAATGGAAAAGAATGTGTCTTACACCATCAAGAGGAAAGCTTTTTCTAAAACATAAAGTCATTTGGAGCTTCATTTTCACTAGATAACCCCAAATGAAGAAATAAGGTACATAGGAAAACAAAAGAAATGACACTGATTTTGCAACAGTCAATGAACTAAGTCAGCTGACCTCTACTCCTGTGGCCAGGGGCTGAGATGTTTTGACCAGTATAATAGATTCTAACCTGTTGGTTCCTGGAGTCCAACTGAATTATCAAGTGTGAACTCACAGCAAAAGTGTTTCTGATTCCTGACAAAATAAAGGTCATGCTGCTAAATGCTAGAAGCTTAAACCAGAAACCACACACCCTGGAAGCACTTTTATCACTGGAAGATGTAGATGTCTGTGCAGTCACAGAAACCAGCTTCAAGGCCTCAAAGAATATCCCGGCCGTACAAGGCTACAATGCCTTCCTCACCTTCAGTCTGCAAAACGAACATGTGAGAACCAAAGAAGGCAGTGTTTCTATCTATACTACAGATAAATTCACCATCCACCTAGTTAGACTGGACATCTCCATGGAGTTACTCCAAATTCAGATTACTGTGGGTAAGACTCCCATTCAAGTCATAACCAGTTAAAAATCCCCCTCCATGGAGCTTGATACACATGAAGCCTACTTGACCAAACTGGAGTAAATCAAAACATTCCCGAACACTTTGGTTATGTGGGATTTCAATTATCCCACCATCAACTGGGAAACCTCCTCTAGCCCTAACTCACTAGCACAAAAGTTCCTGGACTTTGTTAACTCAAATGCCCTGAAACAAATTGTTTATATACTGACAAGAGGAACAAACATACTAGATTTGGTCCTCACTAACATGACAAACAGATGCTCTGCCACAACTGTCGGACCCTCATTAATTAAATATGACCACAAATCAGTCACCTTCGAGCTGGGACTAACACCAGAACTCACAAAGGGTGAAGTGAGACTAAAAAAACTTCACCAAGGCAAACTATACCCTCTGAAAGGAAGGTATAAATGCATTCCAAGCCCCTCCTCCAGCTGAAAGTTTTAACTACACTGAAGCTTACACTAAAGCCCTGTACAATCACTTGCATAAGTGTACAGACTTGACTGTACCAGAAAGAATCAAAGCTAGAGCCCCAAGTAAAAACAAGCTGCCAAGGTGAACATTCAGTATCAGCAAACTTTACAACAAACTCAAAATAAGACAATATGTCAAATCCTCTACGGGCATCTGAGAAAAACAACCAAGGATAAACATAAGGCCTTTTACAGCTGCGTACATAGCCTAAAAGGTAGAAACCAAGCATGTGCTGAACTAGTGACTAACGGTATCACACACAAAGGCCCCACAGAGATGGCTAAAGTGCTGGCAGATAGCTTTGGTGAAAATTCCACTGCCTTATTCCCTCCAAACTTATCACAAACCTTGCCCCAAACCCTCCCCCCACCCTACATATCTGAACAGCAGGTCATTAAAGCCTTCTCCAAGGCAAAAAACACAGCCTCTAAGGAAACAAATGGCATCCCAGGCTGTCTTCTAAACAGGCTAAAACATGAACTAGCATCACCATTAAGTGCCCTTTTCAATCACAGCCTAACCACAGGTTTTGCTCCTGCAGAATGGAGAACAGCAACAGTTAATCTCCTCCACAAAGGTGGCCTAGCAACAGACCCACATAGTTATAGACTCATAAGTCTGACCAGCCTCATATGTAAGGCCATGGAACGTATCTCTATGGACCTCATAAAGACATACGCAACCTCCAAACCCTGGCTCCAACCCAATTTAGCTTTGTCAAGGACAGATCCTGTCTGTTAAATCTGGTGTATTTCTTCAAAAATGTGATCAGGGCCATTGACAACGGCAAATCTGTGCACACAACATACCTCGACTTGGCAAAGGCTTTCGAAACAATCCCATACTCAGGGATTACCGATAAACTTGGTAAACTGAACTGTAAACCCCTTTGTTGTAAGATGGGTTGCCAAATGGCCCACAAACCAGACACACACACTATAATAGTGTGTAACTCCATATCAACCAGCAGACCTGTCATCAGCAGGGTGCCGTAAGGGTCAGTACTGGGCTCCTACTTCTCAAAAGTTCAGGCCAAAACTAAGGGGTTGTAGCTGACCAAGTTTGTGAACGACTGCAAACTAGGTGCAATTATTGAATCCCCAAATGATGTCGGTAAACTCCAGGAGGGTCTTATGCAGACCAGCGAGTGGTGTCTTAATCACAGTCTCAAACTGAATGCAAAGAAATGCACCATCATTCCCTTCAGCAAAAACAATATCCCTTCACACTATCAAATCAACAACAGTACCCAAGAAGTGGCACGGGATCTGGGATCACAAGTTGACTGCAACCTTACGTTTTACCACCATGTGTCTACTGTAGTAAAGAAGGCTTTCTATGTAGCACACCTAAAGGCATCGCCTCAAGACCAAAGGAAGTTATAACCCACTCCCCCACTCAGCACTAATCAGGCCCATAATTGAGTATAACACCCCATTCAGCATGTACCTTACAAAGCAGCAACAGCAACTGGAGAGATCTCAGAGCTTTCTAACAAAGATGATCAAGGGACTCCAGCATGTGCCCTTATACAGACCAACTAAAGTCTCTGTCATGATAATCTGTATCATATGGACTTCTTAGGGGAGACTTGTGCCCATACCCAAAACTAATGAACTTGCTGCAAATCTGTAAATCAAACAGGACTAGTGCTACCTGCTCCAGCGACCTAAATATGGCCTGCAACTTAAATAGGACATGTTGGAAACTTTGTCTCCCAGCAACTGCAGGCACCAATTCATGTGAAACAGAGCACCTCTATGACACCGTTCAAAAGAAACCTGGACGAGTGGATGGGGCACCATAAATTCTTACCGGGGATAGTGCCCACAACCCTCTTGGAAATGGGCAGTCATTACTAAATGCAATCCTGGGTATTGACAAGTATATCTAAGGTATTACATTGGGATGAAACGGCTAGGCTTGAAATGACTTCCGGGTCGATAATCTAGTAAACCCTTATGATTATATGATGCTAAAGTAGTTAAATACACCCTGGGTGTAACTCAGGTCATGACCACTCCTCTTCACCAAAAAAAATTATATAACTATACCTCTTGTCACACAACCTCAAGAAAAAAAAAGACAAAGCAATTATTGACTGCAATAACTCTATACCCAGTAATTCCTTAGGTCTCTTTGGTCACTAATATTTGCACTTGCTTTGACTAGAAATAAATTTCAGACACCAATGACCCAAATTTCTTCTCTTCTCCTTTCTTTCCTTTTTAATACAAAAAATTTCTTAACCAACAATTCCACAGAAGGAATCTTTTAACATCTTTCAGACTTCAAGTAAGATGTTCTACATAGATTTCTCTTAAGGAGAAACACAGAAGAATAGTAACAAAAGCAAATTCTAAACCCTGTAATTTCTTATGTTCAAGAAACAAATGCAAAGCTTTTGCTTTTCCTGAAACATAAAATGCTACTTAGAAATGCACAATCTTCACAGCGTCTGTGGAAGTACCCATATGCAAAAGGTGAAAAAGGATGGAAACAGCAGGTGTTCTGCAATTAAAGGGTACCACGGCCTCGGCCTCAAACTGTCAGGGCTTGTTCTGGTATTACTTCGCATCCAGAAAGGGTGTCGAGTTACTGAGATGTACCTGGCAGAAAAGTGACTTCCATCTGCAACAGATCTCCCATTCATTATTATAGTCTTACTAAAGTGATTTTTATAAAGAGCATACATTCTTTTTCTTTTTCAGTTAAGCTTTAAAACAGAAAGCCAGAAATTACAAGCTGAACAAAGGCTAACTGCACACATGCCATTTAATGCATGGATATCAATTCTTGCTAATCAGCACTACATGCTAAAAATGGAATCCTAGTAAAAATAAAAGGATAATGATGTTATTTACCATTTTGAATAGGGACAGGCCTTTCATGTACATCAAGCCTCATGTGGCCATAAATTACAGGATATCTTTCAGATATCATGACATACTGCTTGTAATAAACACAAAACAAAATACAAACCTTTTGAGCCAAAAGGACACAAGATGTTTCGGTAAACCTCTGCTTTTGTGGAATCTAATTTATGCTTTCCATCACAGCCCTGTTGGCTGGTGCATTCATTGCTATAAAGTACAACTATTTTAATATGTGAAAGAGTTTCTGCCAATAAATACCTTGATGTACTTCAACAACTTTCGAATACCCCACGGCACCACAGCTAACCAGAAGGGTTCCATCACTGGCCAAGAAGAATCAGTGCTCTCTTTTGTTGCTTGGTCTCCAAGAAAACTAGGCCCAAAACAGGTACTTTCTTCATAGCTGACTTTGCGAGTTGTATAGTAATTTAATGCAAAAAAGTCAGCAGTACCTTTGATCATTCTCTTCTCATCTTCTGTGAACTCTGGAAGTCGTGATGATGAAAGTCCTTGACTTTTGCTCAGATTTTGAATTCTTGATTTCATAACAGCAGGGTAGTCACCATCAAGAAAAACAGGATTGGCAAACCAACCTAACATGAATTCCAAATAACGTTCACTAGCTGCCTTATCATCCACAGAATTTGGATTGAAAGGTTCTGCCCACCCAGAATACAGAACAATAGAGACAAGACCACTCTGTTCTTTCCTGAACAAGGTGTCATAACTGTGCCAAACTCTAGCATGGGCTTTTATCATATTATGCGCCACCTGATAAAGTGCAACTCCTTGTTCCTTTACTTCTGGGGGTAAAATGCCATCTTCATAACCAAGCCTAGAGACAATGTAAGGTTCATTGATAGTGAGCCACAGCTTTACTCTGTCACCAAATGTTCTGAAACAAAACTTTGCATACTTATCAAAGCTGTCAACAATCTTCTCAGACCTCCAGCCACCCCGGTCTTCAAGGGCTTGTGGAAGATCAAGATGATATAATGTTACCATAGGCTCAACATGGTTAGACCTTAGGTCATTGATGACTTTGTTATAATAATCGACTCCTAGGAATAAGTAAAATGAGGTTATATTTTACTTTGTAAGTTCTCAGTTAACTTAAATAACAAGCTGTAGTAAGAGCAACAATTATCAACAATAAGACTCTAACAATATTTTTAGGTATTATACATTGTACTGTTCTGCAACTAAAAAACTGCCACTTGTAAACATCAGATGGGAAACAGAGACAAGTAGAAAGACTGCCAGTCAGCAAAAAAATGTGACAAACATCTTGAATAAAGCACTGATTAAGATTCTGAGTGTTCTTTGAATTTCCAAACCAAAGGGTAAAATGGTCACACAGAAAAACCATTCAGTAAAAACTGCAAGTAATAACTTGATAAGCTAGGGTCTTCACTTGGTAATACTTAAACCTCCTCTAAAGCATGTCAGCTCTATCACAGAGACCACTATTCAATATTAATATACATAAATGAAAGTTAAATAGGTGATCACCATAACAGGGGATCTGTGGGTACAGCTCTGACTGCAGGTGCCAGGAGATGTTTCCACTATTAGGCACATAGAACATTTTCAGGCTGCTAAACTTTCCTCATCTGTCCCATAATGGGTTGCTTCCACAACTGTCTAGTACTTGACCAAGAGAAAGAAAGTAATAAACAATGAGAGAAAAATGTTAGGGGATTGGTGGTTGGGTTACTTCCAAGAGAAAGAAAATAATAAGCAATGACTGATTGGTGGTTGGGTTATTTCCTGTAGCTAGAGCTCTACTCACTGATATTACTTCTGCACCTGATATTATAGTGCTCATGCTACAGGAAGAAAGAAAACAGTACCACCACCCTCAGTCCTCATGGATGGCTGCCCTAAGGGAATATAACAATCCCATGATCAATGAAGTCAGAAAAGACATTAACCTGCTAAAGTCACCTTCACAGAACAATACAATCAGCAGTGGTCCATCCTGTAGCATTTAAAGCACCACATACATATAAGCAAAGAGTATGAAAAATCAGCTTTGTATTCAAATGGCTGTGCAAAGCCACTGGGGAAGCACAAGCCATTGCATTTCTTCATGCCAGTCCCAAGCCCGAATAATTGGGGAGGGTTACATCAGGAAGGCATCCAGTGTAAAACCTTTGCCAAATTACATATGCGGACAACAATACAGATTTCCATACCAGATCAGTCGAGGCCCGGGTTAACAATGACAGCCACCAGTACTGTTAGCCAGCAGGGTGTTGGTGAAAATTGGGCTACTGTTAGCCGAAGGAGAAGAAGAGGGGGAAGGCATGCCTGAAGGCAGCAAAAGAGGAGGACGGTTAGAAGTGTGATAGTCAGGGTAGGAACTTTGACTGTTGGTAGTATGACTGGCATAGGGAGACAGCTAGCTGATATGAAAGAAAGAAGGAAGGTTGATATAGTGCGCGTGCAAGAGTCTAAATGGAAGGGGAGTAAGGCCAGGTGTATTGGAGGTGGGTTCAAATTGTTCTCTCATGGTGTGGATGGGAGGAGAAATGGCGTAGGGTTATCCTGAAGGAACAGTATACCAAGAGCGTTTTTGAGGTGAAAAGAGTGTCGGACAAAGTGATGTTGATGAAGCTGGAAATTGGTGTGATGATGAATGCTGCTAGTGCATATGCTCCACAAGCTGGGTGTGCAATGGATGAGAAAGAAAAATTTTGGAGTGAGTTGGATGAAGTGGTAGTGAGTGTACCCAAAGGTGAGATAGTGGTGATTGGAGCAGATTTCAATGGGCATGTTGGTGAAGGGAACAGAGGGGAAGAGGATGTGATGGGTAGGTATGATATTAAGGAGAGGAATGCAGAAGGTCAGATGGTAGTGGATTTTGCAAAAAAGAATGGACATGGCTGTGGTGAATATGTATTTTAAGAAGAGGGAGGAGCACAGGGTGATGTACAAGAGTGGAGGAAGATGCGCACAGGTGGATTATATCCTATGCAGTAAGGCCAGTTTGAAGGAGATTGGAGACTGTAAAGTGTTATCAGGGGAAAGCATAGCTAGGCAGCATAGGATGATGTTCTGTAGGATGACGTTGGTGATCAAGAAGAGGAGGAGGAGTGTGAGGGCAGTGCCAAGGATCAAATGGGGGAAGATGAAAAAGGGGGACTATGAGGTGGAGTTCAGGGAACAGTTAAGATAGGCACTGGGAGGCAGTGAATAGTTATCAAATAGCTGGGTAACTACAGCAGAGCTGGTAAGGGAGACAGCTAGAAAGGTGCTTGATGTGACATATGGACAGAGGAAGGAGGACAAGGAGACCTGGTGGTGGAACGAGGAAGTATAGTAGAGTATACAGAGAAAGAGGTTAGTGAAGAAGAAGTGGGATTGTCAAAGAGATGAAGAAAGTAGACAGCAGTATAAGGAGATGAGGCACAGGACAAAGACAGAGGTGGCTAAGGCTAAGGACAAAAGATATCAAGAGTTGTATGAAAGGTTGGACACAAAGGAGGGAGAAAAGGACCTGTACCGACTGGCTAGACAGAGGGACTGAGCTGGGAATGATGTGCAGCAGGAAAAGGTGATAAAGTATAATGAAGGAAACATACTTTCAAGCATGGAGAGTGTGTTGAGCAGATGGAAAGAGTACTTTGAGGGGCTGATGAATGAAGAGAATGAGAGAGAAAGAAGGTTGGATGATGTGTGGATAGTGAATCAGGAAGTGCAGCAGATTAGCGAGGAGGAAGTAAGGACAGCTATGAAGAGGATAAAGAATGGAAAGGCTGTTGGTCTAGATGACATACCTGCGGAAACATGGAGGTGTTTAGGAGAGATGGCAGTGGAGTTTTTAACCAGATTGTTTAATGAAATCTTGGAAAGTGAGAGGATACCTGAGGAATGGAGAAGAAGTGTTTTGGTACCAATTTTTAAGAATAAGGGTGATGTGCAGAGCTGTAGTAACTACAGAGGAATATAACTGATCAGTCACAGCATGAAGTTACGGGAAAGACTAGTGGAAGCTAGGTTAAGGATGGAGGTGATGATTAGTGAGCAGCAGTATGGTTTCATGCCAGGAAAGAGCACTACAGATGTGATGTTTGCTCTGAGGGTGTTGAGGAAGAAGTATACAGAAGGTCAGAAGGAGTTGCATTGTGTCTTTGTGGACTTAGAGAAAGCATATAACAGGGTTCCTAGAGTGGAGTTGTGGTATTGTATGAGGAAGTCAGGAGAGGCAGAGAAGTATGTAAGAGTGGTACAGGATATGTATGAGGGTAGTATGACAGTGGTGAGGTCTGCAGTAGGAGTGACAGTTGCATTTAAGGTGGAGGTGGGATTACATCAAGGGTTAGCTCTAAGCCTTTTCTTATTTGCAGCAGTGATGGATAGCTTGACAGACGAGAACCGGCAGGAGTCCCCGTGGACTATGATGTTTGTCAATGACATTATGGTTTGTAGTGAGAGTAGGGAACAGGCTGCAGAGACCCTGGAGAGGTGCAGATATGCTCTAGAGAGAAGAGGAATGAAGTTCAGCAGGACTAAGACAAAATATATGTGTGTGAATGAGAGGGAGGCTAGAGGAATGGTGAGGCTGCAGGGAGTAGAGTTGGTGAAGTTGGATGAATTTAAATACTTGAGATCAACAGTTCAGAGTAATGGTGAGTGTGGAAGGGAGGTGAAGGAGAGAGTACAGGCAGAGTGGAGCAGGTGGAGAAGTGTGTCAAGAGTGATTTGTGACAGACTGGTACCAGTAATAGTGAAAGGGAAGTCTACAAGAGGGTAGTGAGACCAGCTATGTTATATGGGTTGGAGATGGTGGCATTGACAAAAAGGCAGGAGTCAGAGCTGGAGGTAGCAGAGTTAAAGATGTTAAGATTTGCATTGGGTTTAATGAGGAAGGACAGGATTAGGAATCAGTATATTAGAAGGTCAGCTCAGGTTGGACAGTTTGGAGACAAAGCCAGAGAGGCGAAATTGTGTTGGTTTGGACATGTGCTGAGCAGGGATGCTGGGTACATTGGGAAAAGGATACCAAGGATGGAGCTGCCAGGTAAGAGGAAAAGAGGAAGGCCTAAGATAAGGTTTATGGATGTGGTGAAAGAGGGCATGCAGGTGGTTGGTGTGACACAGCAAAATGCAAAGGACAGGAAGAAATGGAAACACATGCTCCGCTGTGGCAACCCCTAACGGGAGCACCCAAAAGAAGAAAACTTTTTTTATGGGTTGATGTGATTTTGGAGGTTATATATTTAAACGTTAAGAGACTGGCAATGTGAGGACAATGCCCCCACATTACCTACCTTCCAAAATAATAACATTCCTGATTGGGAGATATTACATTATATAACATTCTACCTTTACAATATTTTGGATTTTAGACCTTTCATTTACAGTGTTCTAAGTCCTAACATAATGGAGCTCAGCATTATAAGCATCCACCGTTTATGTTTTTCATAAAATTCTGTAAAATGAAATAAAAAATAAATTATCCTCTACAACCAGCTCTTGACATGAACTTCTTGACATCCCTGTTTCTACACATAACTTAGTTATGACCCAAGACCAAATCACAATTCTGTATATTCAGAATACTGCACTACTTAAACTGAAAACTTAAATGTAAATTACAAGTTTATGTCAGGCCAGGAGCAGTTTGCTGCCACAAAATCTTGGAATGAGTATTTATATACCTTAGATTGACCTCTAAACTGTACCTGTTTTCAAACTTGATTTGCCCCTTCAAGTGATGCACCAGTTTTTGGAAGTGCAATACATAACCTATTTTCAGGCTTGCTTTACCCCTTCACATGATTTGCTGACATTACCCCTCTATTACACATTATTTTTGGATTGCTTAGCACACTGAAACTGAGACTGCATGCCCAGTATACTGGTAGTGCCAATAATTTAAATACAGAGAACCCACATATTACATTTTCCTTTTTTTCAGAATCAAAAATTAAATGAGTTTGTGAAGGTGAGTTTTGCAGTATCATTCATTAAAGTCCACAGATTTTTCATTGTGACTTAGATAATGTGCTTATATTTTTGTATCTTTTTGTCACTCTCATTATTTTAAATGTGTTTCTGAGTGGTATCCCACAATTCTACTGTAAGTGGGAAGACTTGTGCTGTATTCAATACTCAAATTTTATTTTAATTAGGTGTCCAGATATTCGGCTGGATGTACCCATTTTTCAAGTGCCTTTGTACCAACCAGTGTCTGTAGGTTAAGAAGTACGACATATCTTCATAAGGTACACAACAATATTTGATGAAAAATATGTTGGGAATGTGGACAGCTGTCTATATCTTCACTTTTTATTAAATGGTTGGCACTCAGTTGTAGTCTGATTTATGCCTGCACTCACACTCTCTGCTTAATACTATGGACTCAGGGCTTGAGTTAACTTACTGATGGGTTAGAGTTATACGAAAGACACGTACTTACCATAATACAATCTGTATTGTCTTCTTCCATCAGTCTCCCTGTGGGTTATTGTAGCTGATCAGATCATTGGCCGGCACTGCAGAATCTTCAGCTCCAAAGCTTCACCTCTTCTTCCATAATGCTCTGCACACCTGAATCACCTCAGATTGTGTTTACCCAACCACTCCTGATCTACAGTATGGAATCCCCCCTAACAAAGGGCTGATGACCACACTAAAAAGGATCACCACAACAGACTCTGGACTAGCCCACATGGTCCACCAGGAGATGCAAATACCAATAACAGTTTGGATAGGGGAAAAGAGGGAGGGAGAGTTGAGACAGACAGAAGACAGCACAGATCTAATTTTGTAGTACATACATAACTTTCATATCAGATATTGTCTTTTCTATCTGCCTCAGCCTGTGGGACAGAATCCCCAGCCAGGCAGAACTGGTAGTATCAATAGAGAACATTCCACAAACTAGAGGAGAAAAACGATGTTCTAGATCTGGACTGAGTGTATATTTTATGAAACTCAAAGATATGAGTGATAGACCAGGTAGCTGCCACACAAATAAGATGCATGCCCAATAAAAAGCAGTTGTAGTGGACACTGTCCTAGTAGGGTGGGCTTTTGGTTTGACAGGAACAGGTACACCATTCATACTATAAACACAGGAAATGCAATTGGAAAGCCTTCAAGACAAAGTTGGTCTTATTTCGTGACATGCTTTGTTCTATCTAAACAGAATCTCTACTGGCAGCAGAGGTTGAGGCAATGAAGCATATATTCATATTTATTACTAAAGTTCCTAAAGAAAACCAACAATTAAATCAACTGGTATAGATTAGACTCAGGCCACGTTAGGCAAGAAGGAAACATTACTCCTTAAAGACACCCTGTCTTTATGAAAAATATGGTTAAGGTGGGGTACAAGATAAAGTATATAGTTCAGACACTCATCTGGCTGAACCTATGGAAACAAAGAAATCATTAAACCTGATATGCCGCATTATCTCGTATCTTTTCAACAATAACGTCATGCCTCCCCCTATACCTTCTTTTACTATTTCTAAAGCATAAAATGTGAATCAGTGTTCAGGATTAAAGCTCTGATCTGTTAAAGAGCTGCTTCAAGTGCCCAAGGTACAGGGATTGATTCCGTCCACCTTTATTTGCTTTCTGTGTGAATAAGCAAGTCCCTTAACCAGATAGTGCTCCCCTGCTTGCCCCTGAAAAGAACAAATGTGTTGAGTGGGATTACCTGGTCAACAAACAGATTAAAGAAAATAAATCTCTTAAAATCATTACAATGTTCACAATACTTGAAGATATTACGCTTATTTTGAATCTTTATGACCCTTGTATATACCGAACCACCAAAACATATGGTGGTCTCCTAGTCTTGCATATAATAAAAACAATTACATCACAGGCATTGGGCAGGGTAGATCACATTTCTCATTTCACAAATATAGCTACCTTCCCCTCCTACTGTCCTGTCGGCATGCAAGTTAATAACATATGGGGTATTACTATTGTATTTACATTGCTTTCAACAAAAACAAGACAGCATGAAAAAGAAGGGGAAGCTCTCATAGCCACTCCACATAATGATGACTCCCCCCAGGAAATCAGAAATATTGTCAAGAGGCATTGGAGTGTGTTGTGTGGAAATGAAAATTTGTATACAAAATGAACAAGCACAGGAATCTGTCTAGTTCCAACCTCATCACCACTAGTGCTGAGGAAAAAATAAAAAACAGAAAACCTAGCAGAATTAAAACTGTTTTTGAGCTCAGTCAATAATTTCCAAACATCGTGAAAACCAGGTAGTGCTCCAAAGCAACAAGCCTTTATTTGTCACAGACAAGCGATCCTCAGTAACAAAAAATCAGAACTACTTTACAATGTTAAAAACATCAGCTTTTATACACTTAGAAGTAGGTGTGGAAAATACATGTATTGTTTAATTTTAAACCAGCCTATTCCAGGCAAACAATATAAACAGGGTTGTAAAAGTGCATTTAAGAACAGCAAGTACCCACCCCACACACTACTACTGATTAGATCAAACTAAGTCCTAGTTAAGGAAAACACTACCTATTTGCCACCCACATACCAAAATCAGGTTATTATCCAGAGGGAGCAGTCATCCACTTAGCCTCAGTATCATCAGGTAAAGGTTGAAGCCTAAGCCAAGAATACCTCCTCATAGGTTCATAGGTTGGTACTAGGCTATCGGCTCTAGGGCCTATACAAGCCTAGCCATAACAATTCCCTGGATATTTCTTCCCACAATATTTACTTCCCTGGCCCAATTACTTACACAAAAGCAGCAGCCCTAGAAGAGGCATCCGCTGCATCATAACTACATTTAATAGAATGACGAACTACTTGAGAGGAAGTCCCTATCAAGGAAAGAACAGAAGATTTACTCTCAAGAGTCTGGAAGATCAGAAAAAAGCTGACAAGCCTGAGGAAGAAGAGCCAACACATACCTAGATATATGGGTCTGATAATTAATTGTCTTAAAGGCTAGGGTAGCCGAAGTATAAACCTTCTTACCTAACCTATCCATAGTCCTGCTGTTGTTGTCAGAAGGCAGTAACTTGGACAAAGAGATGGCTTATCAGAGGGTAGAGACACTACAGGGGGGTCAGCAGCAGGGCATTTGAACAAAAAGGAACAATCCTCAAGCACCTTATAAAACCTATCAGGTTTCTTGGGAGCAGGGCTCAGAGAATCTGGCACTTTAGTAGCATTGGAAAAAACATCCATTAAAGCAGCCAAAACAGAAGGAATAGCCGCAGGATTCCATCTGCAGTAATTCATAGTACCTCTTATGGATATCAGAGTCCTAAGCACAATCCCACTTAAAAAATTCCATCATCCTAGAAACTGTGTCCCCAAAGGAAATTTCCTCAGAAGGAGTATCAGGACAATTAGATTCCTCTTTCTCTGACCTATCAGTACTAGTGTGTGGGAGTGGGTACTTGCTGTTCTTAATTGCAGTTTTACAACCCTGTTTTATATTGTTTGCCTGGACTAGGCCGATTTCAAATTAAACAATACATATATTTTCCACACCTACTTCTAAGAGTATAAAAGCCAATATGTTTAACATTGTAAAGTATTTCTGATTTTTTGTAACTGAGGATTGCTTGTCTGTGACAAAGGCTTGTTGCTTTGGAACACTACCTGGGTTTCATGATTTTTGGAAATTACTGTGACTGAGTTCATCAACGAAATGAAAATTTGCAAAACACTGCTAGAAAAGTACCTCATTCTCTGAAAAAAAAAGGACAGTAGCGTGAATATTTGTGACAGTGAGAGTTCTGTCAATAACAAAAACACTGGCATATGGTATTGTTTTGGTTACAAGTAACAGGACTACCTGTCCTGTTGAAAATCTCTTTCTCATAACTTGTTTCAAGCTGCCAGAATATTTTCCCTGCATAATACTTCAACAATCTGTGGTCGCTAAGCAGAAATATATACTTCCCACAAACCTCTGCCTCTTCTTTCAACACAAATAAACTACTACCTCTCCTTTTGAAAATATGTCTCAACCTCTTTCAAGTTGCCAAAACATTTCCCTGCTCCACACTTTCATGTTCTATCAGTACCAAACAGCTACTACCCTTCCTGCTGAAAGCACCTCTCGTAACTTTTTCACAATATGAGGTGCCATGCTACTAATGTATACTATTGGTTTTCTTATCATCGTAGTCTCCTGCCTTATCGGGACATTTTTTTCTGCTAGAAGATTACTGGATTCAGTTTCTTTTATTGCATTTTCAGCCCTAGATTAATGTTTTGTCTCCCCCATGTGCTCCTGTTACTGTTTGCTATCTTGAGTTTTTGATTTTCCAACTTCTGCCTACCTTGGCTTACTATTCGCTTATGTCCACAAGTTTTACCTTTGTTCCCCACTTTTTGTTATATTCCTGTTGGCCTGGATACTGAACTCCCTCCCCTAATTAGTACTGGGCATGGACAAGCCGACTGTCTCCTTCATGAGTACAAGGTGTGATCATAGTAACTTTTGCTCTCCCTGACCCCCTGCTTTACTGAATTAACATATAAAATAGGAAAATCAGTAAGTCCATCAGATACAAAGGCCAGTTATTATATTGTGTGGCATATATTTTATTTGCATCTTCTGTTTTTCCCTTTGAGTTCTGTTTGTCAGTGCTATCTTCTCCTTTTGTCTACCCCAGCCACCACGATTGTTTTTTTGTCCTGAGGCTGTTACATCTTACCTTTGTAATTTATCTTGTATGCTTTTCATAGTATATGATGTATGGTTGCTTGGCTAGAAGTTATTAGTGTATGCAGTTACTACATTTCTTCATTGTGTGTTACCCTTTCATGCTCTTTTATTCATTGTACAGCTGATGTGGTTTACTGTACATGTCAGTGTACTTTCTCTATGTATGCACTTACATTGTATTGCTGGTCACGCAACACTTTATATAGCGTACAATCCTATATAAAGGGTAATGTCTTCTTAATTTGTACAATATAATGCTTTTCATGATATTGAATACTTGCGTGCAAATCTATTAATGCATTATCATTGGCTAGTATCTATCTGTCTGCTTTGTCTTATGTTTCCCTGTCACCCAAAAGATTTTCCTTATTTCATAGTTCAAGTAGCCGTGGTTGCTGAATGGCAGTATTTGCATCCTACAAACCTCTGCCTCTTCTTTCAAATGCAGTTACTATACTGTCCTGCCAGAAGTACCTTTTATAACCTGTTTTAATGTGTGGGAATGCCAGTGTTTGTACAGTAGTATCTTCTTCCTGCCCTGTTATCAATGCACATTACAGGTATCATTTGTTGGTGTCTGTGTCTTTCGGCTTTTCCCGGTTAGGGGTCGCCACAGCGGAACTCCGGTCCGCTAATGATTGGCAGTAGATTTTTATGAGCTGAGTTGCCAGCCCTGACGCACAACCTTCAACGAAGGTACGCCCATTCACGCATGTCTCCCCACAGAAGATGCTCTAGCTGAGAAACAAACAGGACAACGTCTTACTGTGAGGCGACAACGCTACCGCAGCACCAGAGGTATGATGTCTCTGCATAATAGTTTTGTCGTAACATTTGTCTAGGCTAGAAGACTGCTGGATGCAGTTTATTTTATTGTATTTGCAGCCACGGGAAAGTGTCACAGCCCCTCTAGTATGTTCCCATTACCCCACAGTAAGTCTTGGACTGTATGCTGAGCTTTAGATTTTCTAAATTCTGCTCACTGTGGTTTACACCTCTCTGTTCTTTTGTCCACCCTTATTTTAACTTTATTTTTCTCAATTTTTGTTTGCCTTTCCACTGACTTGCATGCAGAACCACTTCTACCAATCAGCACTGGAATGGCTTATCCTTCATGAGAAAGAAGTGTGTTCCATTTTGCTCTCTCCTACATCCAATTCTCCAGTCACCCCCCCCTCCACCATTATCTTTATATGTTCTTAACCAGACCTCCTATACTCTGCCTAACAAACATGACAATTGTCCTACAAAACACATCCATTCACCCATTCACAATTGTTTTTCCTCAAGGATGTTCCTACATACAGCACACATGTTAAGAACGAATTTATGAATGCTGTTGTTACTCCTATATCCCCTAACTCATTCAACATGCTAAAAACAAAATGACTTCTAAATTAGCTACCACGCTGTTGCTTGCATGCTATCGCTCTTCCTAATGCTTCCCCTCCTTGCTTATGTCTTTGATTCAATCTCTTAACCTAATCTCATCATCACTAACTATTGCTGCGACCAGAACAGCAATCAGCATACCTCAGTCCTTGTTGCACTCCACTGATGTACCTTCTGCTTCTTCAATCAAAAGCAAACAGCAGTTATTATGGTACATCAGTTTGTTATGATCTCTCATAGCCAGCTTAGGCATAGGTCAACTAGGCGGCCACCTAGGGCGCCGCTCTAGCAGGGACACTTTTCCAGTAAACTGGATGGTGTAAATAGACCAGGATGGGTGCACCAGGTGGCGTGGAGGAGGCACTGTGGAGCCCTTTTGCCTAGGGCACCACTTGACCTAAGGTCGACCCTGTGGTCTCCACAGCATAAACCATATCATTTAAGTATCAATGTACTACTAAAACTCTGTGTAGGTGACATGGAGTTAAATTCTGGGACAAACCTACTGCAAATAATGTGGTTCCACATAATTCAATTTCACCAAGACTTTAAATCGTCAAAGGGCTACAGTTAATGCATGTGACACAAGAACTGCATGCAAGAAAACTGCCTCTGTGCAAATCTGTTTTCAACAACATGTCCCTGACATACTGCTTTAAAATAACTTGGCTAAAATCTAACATCACTCACACTGCACTATATTCACCCAACTATAACATTCTTAGACATGACCACATTACTAAAAATGGCAGAAGGTGTCTTAATCGTGGTTAAAAATTCAGTCACATTTACCCCATCCAGCTCTAACTGTATTGCTGGTCACTTGCTAACCACACTGTAGCAAAAGGAAAACACCTTCATACTGCCTGTCTGTATCTACATCCCAGATCTGCTGCTGAGACCTTACCTGCCTCCGCTAACTGTTTTTAAACTAATTACACCTACAAGCTCATTCTAATAGGCAACATTAATAAACACAGGTCCATACATACTGAATCTCTTCCAGGCTACAACATCCAGGCAATAGGATACACTCAGCTAATCAACTGACCCCAGAACGGACCCAAAAATTCACACACAGATTACAGTGGACTTCCTTCTTGCAGAACAACCTTCTAATTTTGTCACTAGAGGCACATTACCAAAATATATCAGTGGCCATACTCCTATTTACAAAACCTGGAGAAACAAGCCTTCTCCCATGCCAAAAAACGCATTAAACAGAAACCGGAATATTTTACTAATATAAATACTGCGGTGGTGGTAAATACTGCAGTGGTGGTGCTGCGGTAGCATTGTCGCCTCACAGTTATACGTTGCCCGTTCGATTCTCAGTTAGAGCGTCTTCTGTGTAGCGACATGCGTGAATGGGCGTTCCTTCGCTGAAGGTTGTGCGTTAGGCCAGGCAAGTCAGTACGTAAAACTCTACTGTCAATCATTAGCGGACCGGAGTTCCGCTGTGGCGACCCCTAACCGGGAAAAGCCGAAAGACACAAACAAGTCAGTCTCACTTGACATATTAATTAACTGGGAAATACTGAACTATATTGATTCCTTAGATCTTGCTGTACACATTTTGTTGCATCCTTGTATCTATCCTGGACAAATACATTCCAATCAAAACAATCAAAAAAAATAGATTTATACATCCAAGAGAATGATGTGTTCCATCAAAGACTTCATGAAGACTACAGATTTTACCAGGAGATCTTATACAGCAACATGCAACTAACAATCACTAATAAAATACAAAGAAATCTAAACACGAATAGCAACAATTAATCATAGGTTCATAGGTTCATACTAGGTTATCTGCCCTAGGGCATTTATAAGCCTAGCCAGAATGTGTTTGGCTTTCGCCACCCATTTTAAATTAATTTTGCTATGCCCTTTTTTGAGGTTAGTATACTGTGCCTCTGTCTAACAGTGACACAGAAGTGATACCCGGCGTAAACCTACGATCTCCCATCCACTCATCAAGATTCCTCTTGAAGAGAGTCAATGAGGGACTCTGCCTAACTTGGACTGGGATTTTATTCCAGAGTGAAGGGAGCCTCTGGGTTATGAATCTGTCCCTCCAGCATGTCCTATTTATTTCAGTGCTGAGGTTCAAGTCTCTCGAGCGTGTAGCTCGATGGGATTTGGATTTTCTGAGGCGCAGCATGTCCATTAATTCCGGGTTGGACATGGCTTTATACGTCAGGCACAGATCGCCTCTGAACAGGCGGTATGCCACTGAGTAGAGGTGGAGTTTCTTTAACCGGGCAGCATATGGCATCTGTTTGAGCCCTTTGATCCTCTTGGTGAGATACTTTTGGGGTCTTTCCAGTTGCTGCAGGTGTCTGGTAAGGTACATCCCAAAAGGGGCATTGTACTCAATTATGGGCCTGATGAGGGATGAGTAAAGAGGCATGATGACCTCCCCTGATCTAGATGTGAATCCCTTCATGACTACGTGGGCTATATAAAATGTTTTTCTAACCACTTTGGCCACATGGTTGTCAAATGAGAGATTGCTATCAACTTGGGTCCCCAGGTCCCTAATTACTTCTTCTGTACTTAATGGATTACCACCTATGTGGTAATTTGTGGGCACTTTGTTTTTGCCAAAGGGGATGACTATACACTTTTTGGCGTTTAGCTTGAGGCCATGGCTCTGGCACCAGTTGTCTGTTTCTATGAGGCCCTTTTGGAGGATGCTTGTGTTGGCTGGAGAGTCAATTATGGTGCCCAGTTTGCAGTCATCTGCAAACTTGGTCAGCCACAGTCCTTCCGTGTTGGCCTGTACCTCAGAGAAATATATACCGAACAAGAGAGGTCCCAGGACTGAGCCTTGTGGGACGCCACTTGTAACTGGTTTGGAGTCTGACATGGTTCCAGCAATTCTAACCATGTGGGTTCTGTCCTTGAGTCAGTTTGCAACCCATCTAGTGACATAGGGGTTTATATTTAAGCTGGTGAGCTTATCTATAATGCCCGAGTGGGGTATTGTATCGAAGGCTTTTGCGAGGTCCAGGTAGGCTGTGTGGACCACTTTCCCCTCATCAATGGCCTTGGTGACTGTTTCAAAGAAATCAACCAGGTTTAAGAGGCAGGATCTGCCCTTAACAAAGCCGAACTGGGTAGGATCCAGTGCCTGTAGGTATCCAATATCTTAATTTATGAGGTCCATGATGATCCTTTCCATAGCTTTGCAGACCAAGCTAGTCAGGCTTATGGGGCGATAGTTTCCAGGATCCGTTGAGGCACCACCTTTGTGGAGAGGGACCACAGTTGCTGTATGCCACTCTTTGGGTACATATCCTGTAGTAAGGCTGAGATTGAACAGTAGTTTTATGTTTGGGTTTAGCTCTTCTTGGAGTTCATGTAGGATGCAGCCCGGGACACTGTCTGGTCCCATTGATGCTGTGTTTTTTGCTTTGGAGAGGGCGGCTCTTACCTGAGCATCTGAGATGTCAGGGGGGCAGCACTCTGCTGGGATAGATATTTGCCCTTTTGGTGGGGCGGAGAAGTTTGCGCTGAACCTGTCAGCTAGGATGTTGGCAATGTCTGTGGGTTTGGTGTATTTTTCTCATTTTGGACTAATTCTGAGCATATCTGGGAATTACCACCCAGGTTCCTAACATAACTAAAGAAAGCCTTGTGATTATCCTTAGTGTCCTGTGCAATTTTTCTCTCGAAGCTGGCCTTAGACGATTTTATGAGTGCCCGTAGTTTTTTGCTAATACTGATCAGAGATGCCTTCCCTTTTGGAATTTTGCTCTATCATTTAGTAGCTTCCTCCTTCTATTGTATAGTTTGTTTATGGCTGGGGTCCACCAGACAGGACGTCTGCCTTTGGAGGATTGGGTCTTGGTTTTGTATGGGATCGCATGATCCATGCATTCCTGAAGGTGTTCATAGAATGCGTTTATAAAGGATTCTGCGGTCTGGGCCGTATTTTCCACAGGCCCGGGGCTTTGAAGGATTCCAGCTCGGTTTTGAGGAGTGTGAAATTTGCTTTAGAGAAGTTTTTCACTGTGGTTTTCTGGGCAGGGGGTGGTGTCGGGATGTGAATATCCAGTGAGATTAGTTTATGGTCTGATCTTACCAGTGAGGGATACACTTCTGGTCTGGAGCATAGAGTCCCCATGTTGGTGATGATCAGGTCCAGTATGTTTTCCCCTCTTGTGGGAGTGGTAACAAGTTGTTCCATAGCATCTGAGTTTATAAATTCTAGGAATCTTTGGGCTAGGGTGTTGGCGCTAGAGTAATGCTCCCAGTTTATGTTTGGGTAGTTGAAGTCACCCAATATAATGGTGTTTGGAGAGACCTTCATATTTTCCAGTGTTCTCAGGAAGGCCGAATGGGGTTCCTGGGTTAGGGAGGGTGGTCTGTAGCAGGCTATAAACTGGAAGGCAGTTTTACCCACTGTTAGTTGCACATGGATAGTCTCTGATGCTTCGTGCTGTGCCACCAACCTGGAGGTGTGGGTATCTTTGACGAATATTGATACTCCCCCTCCTTTTGTGGGTCGGTCCAAGTTTTGGGGCCGAAAAGCATGGTATGAGGTATAACCTGGTAGTGCTGGGGTGTTCTTGGGAGCCTTGAACCAGGTTTCTGTTACTGCACAGATATCGATGTTCTCCATGCTAAGGAGAGTTTTGAGTGCGTGCATCTTGAGGTAAACAAAATGATTACATCCAAATGCAATACAGAAACAAAAGCAACCAATCAGCCTTCTTGAATACTCTCAACAAAATAACAGGGGAAAAACGACAATGATCCATGAAAACTCCCTAACGACCAAGGTGCTGCATCATGCAGGTAAACTGAAATCTCTGTAGGGGGAGATTTCCATTTACCTCACTGTAGTGCAATCTCAGAGTTGGAATATTTAAGCAGGGGTTGTGTGGGGGCTGTAGGGGGGCTTGCCCCCCTGCCTACACTAGTTAGTTTTTATTTTTGTTTGTTTTTTTAAACGTTATTCGATGTTTTACTACACTGATCACTAGAGGTCAACCTTTAGTGATTCGATGTAGTAAGATTTCGATAACGTGATAGAGACACCTTTATTTGTTCTGTCTTACTGTTTTTGAGCTACTGTTTTAAAGCAATCTACTGATTAACTATATTTCATTGCTGTCTACAATTCATTACTGTTTACCTACATTTTACAGCATTTTGTTTAACTGTATTTTTTTATACTGCGAGTTCTGTTCTTTTGACTATAATGGATTAATCTGTGCCTCGTTGTGATGTTTTTGTTCTACTGTGTTCTTAACCTTAAAATTGAGTAGCATAGTCTAGATACATGTCTGCTGCATCCAGAACTTCAGCTGCATTGTTTTTAACCCTTTTTGAGATATTCCAGCTACAAAATTTCCCTTAGTAGCATTTGTGTGATCATCTAGTAGTATTACTCTTAGACCTTCCTCCCTTTATCCTCTTAGCGCTTTCAGTTTCTGACAAATATGGAGGGGCAATTTCCCACATTTTCTCCTGCCAGTCTGACTGATATGGGCATCCTGAGACAGTGTAGCAACGGCCTCATGTACACTGACAACCTTCTACTACTACCACCTAGGAACACAATTTGTGAGAAATGCAATTATATCAAGTACCTAGTGTCATTGCTCTCTCATAGGTTCATAGGTTGGTACTAGGCTATCAGCCCTAGGGCCTATACAAGCCTAGCCATAACAATTCCCTGGCTATTTCTTCCCACATTATTTACTTTCCTGGACCCCTGTCTAGCAGGGCAACTGACGTGATCCCTGGGGTGAATTTCCTTTCTCCCATCCAATCGTCAAGGTTCCTCTTGAAGAGGTCCAAAGAGGCACTCTGCTTGACATGTATGGGCAATTTATTCCAGAGTCTGGGGAGTCTCTGGGTCAGGAACCTATCCCTCCAGCATGTTTTGTTTATTGTGATGACAAGGTTTAGATCCCTGAGCGTGTAGCTTTGAGGGATTGGGATTTCTTTAAGTGTAGCATGTCCAACAGCTCTGGGTTTGACATGGCCTTGTATGTTAAGCAGAGATTCTGAGTAGACGATATGCGACAGAGTATAGCTGGAGTTTTTTAAGGTGGTCAGCGTAGGGCATCTGCTTTAGGCCTGTGATTCTTTTAGTGAGGTATTTCTGAGGCCTTTCCAGTTGTTGCAGATGTCTTGAGAGGTACATACCAAATGGGGCGTTGTATTCTATAATGGGTCTAATGAGGGATGAGTACAGTGGGACAATGACCTCCTTTTTTCTGGATGAAAAGCCCGTTGTGATGAGGTGTGCCACATAGAAGGATTTCCTGACTGTTGTGGCGATGTGGTCATCGAAGGTGAGACCACTGTCCACCTGTGTCCCTAAGTCTCTTATCACACTTTCTGTGTTTAGTGTACTGCCACCTATATGGTAATTCATGGATACATGTTTTTCCCAAAGGGGATAACAATACATTTCTTGGCATTGAGCTTGAGCCCATGGCTCTGGCACCAAGCATCTGTTTCTGTAAGGCCCTTTTGTAGAGTATCCACATCATTTGGGATTCAATAATGGCTCCCAGTTTGCAGTCATCTGCAAACTTTGTTAGCCAGAGTCCCTTAGTGTTGACCTGTACTTCAGAGAAGTAGATGCCAAACAAGAGGCCCCAGGACTGAACCCTGAGGTACTCCACTTGTCACTTGTCTGGAGCTGGATTTGGAGTCGGCTACTTTTACAGTGTGGGTTCTATCAGTAAGCCATTTAGCAACCCATTGGGTGACATAGGGATTAATACCCAACTTAGTAAGTTTATCTATGATTCCAGAGTGGGGATGGTGTCAAAGGCCTTGGCAAGGTCTAGATAGGCTGTGTGGACCACCTTACCCTTGTCCATGGCTCTGGAGACTGATTCAAAGAAGTCAGTCAGGTTCAGGAGACAAGATCGGCCCTTCACAAACCCAAACTGGGTGGGGTCCAGTGTTTGAAGGTTGCCAATGTCTTTGTTTATAAGTTCCATGATAATCCATGGCCTTGCAGATAAGGCTTGTCAGACTGATGGGGATCCAAGGTGGATCCCCTTGTGGATTGAGATAACTGTAGCTCTGCCACTCTGTGGGCACAAAACCTGAGGTGAGGCTATGATTAAACATGACACTTAGGTGAGGTGCCAGTTCATATTGTAGTTCATGTAGTACACAGCCCGTGATGTCATCTGGTCCCATGGATGCTGTATTCTTGGCTTTACAGAGTGCTTTTGTACCTGTGTGGCCGTTATTACTGGAATTTGGCAATCTTCCAGTATTGAGATGGGCCATTTAGGAGTTGAGTCGGGGGTGAAGTTGGCAATGAATCGATCTGCCAGGATATTGGCAATATCCTTTGGATCAGTACATTTATTGCCATTCTGTTTTAGCTCAGAGCAGATCTGAGCATTGCCATTTAGATTCTTGACATAGTTATAGAATGCTTTGTGGTTGTCTTTGGAATCTTTGGCAATTTTATTTTCATAACTAGCTTTGGAGGATTTTATGAGGCATCTCAGTTTCTTACTGAGGCTAGTAAGGAGTTTTTGCATCCTGATTTTCCTTTTCTGCAAAAGTTTCTTCCTTTTGTTGTAAAGTTTGTTTATGGCAGGGGACCACCAGATTGGCTTCCTTTTTGGATGAGAGCATTTTGGTTCTATATGGGATGGCACGATTCATGCATGAGTGGATGTGCTCGTACAGTGCCTTAGTGTAGGATTCAGCAGTTGAACTTTCAGTTCCGTCTGCATGGGTGTCATGAAGTTTGTCACTTCTGACTTGAGTAGCATGAAGTTGGCATTGGAGAAGTTTTTATGGTGGTTTCTTTACTGGGGGTGGGATGGTCAGACCTGACTAACGAGGGGATACCATAGGTATGGAGCATTGATTTGCCATGTTGGTAATGACCAGGTCTAGGATATTGGACTATGGATTAGTTGATCCAGGGCGTTGGAATTTATGATATCCAAGAACCGTTGCAAAGGTGTTGGGACATGAGTAGTTTTCCCAGTTAATGGCAGGGTAGTTAAAATCACCCAGTATTAGGGTGTTTGGTTCTATCTTAATATTTTCCAGTATGTTTAAAAGGTGTAGTGAGAATCTTGGGGTATGGTGGGGATCTGTAGCAAGCTACAATTTGGATTGCAGTCTTACCTAGTGTTAGTTGCACTTGGAGAATTTCAGACACATTGTGTTGGCCAACTAGCCTGGTGGTGTGAATATCCTTGGTGAATATTGACACTCCTCCACCTTTAGTGTTTAAAAGTGTGCTAAGAGTTGTAGCCTGGTATTGCAGGGGTGCTCTCTGGAGCCTTGAACCAGGTCTCAGTTACTGCACAGATATCGATGTTCTCCATTTTAGGAGTGCCTCGAGAGAGTGCATTTTGAGGTTTAGACTTCTAGCATTGAGTAGCATTACCTTCAGATTTTGCATGCTTGTACCTGTTACGGTGGTGGTTTTGTCCTTTGAAGTTTGCCTAAAAAGGCACTATAGGGGTGGAAAGAGCCTTAGCCAGTAACCTGAAGACAGGTGCAGACCATCTCTGGCAAAGCATCGTGGTCTGTCAATCATGTCATCCCAGGCAGACAGATACTGGATCCCCTTTGAATGACACCATAAGCTTAGCCAATTGTTGAAGTCAATCATTTTATCCTTATATTGTGGTATCAATCTGGGAAGGCAGGATGCTACTCAGGGCTAGGGTCATACCTGCCTGGGCCACATGATCCGAGCTCTTCCATGTCTTTTCATGTAGTCCAGGGTCATTCACTCCAACATGGACAATGACAGAGTCATATCAGGCAGCTGACTGTAATTTTCTCCTTATTCAACCTGGTGAGAGGGACATCAGTGTCCGGACTATAGAGTCACCTATGACTAAAGTGTTAGGTACATTGTCTTGCCTTAGGGGCTGCTGGGTGGCACACTGGTGTTGTGAACTATGTGACACATTGGTTGTGATTGGTGTTTGTTTCGCTTCAGCTTCAGAGGTCTTTGTTGCTTGGGCAGGTTACAGTTAAGGGCCTCTGCATATGTGGATTTAGTGTTGCTATATGTGGGTGGTGGTGCGGTTTAGAAGGGCTATGTGTTGCCTGAGGTGTAGTGTGGGTGTTAACCTTCTCCTCTTGACTATTTAGCACAATCTTGGGTGAAGAGAGCTTTGCTTCCATTTTGGCTATGTAAGTGCATCTCTCACAGGTTGTAGTGTTGGGTGGTAGGAGGAGAGGGTGTCTGTGTACATGAGGCAATTGCTGCATTGCCCCAGTATGCCCAGATTCACCAGGTGGACAGGAGAAATCACCGAAGCTGACCCTTGGACATGCCTGGTTTGGGGCTTTTTTTCTTTGTAAAGTACAGGAGCTGTTTCCTTAGCAAGGTACTTTGCAATTATAGGCTGTTTAGTGCCTACTATTAATTTCTCCTTATTAACAAGGAGAGTTCAGTGTTTGTATGAGTTTCCAGCAGGTATTAGAGAAAGTGCTAGTCACAGGGATGCTTAAAGGTAAGATTGAAAAGAATGCACTCTGCAGTGTGCACTAGAGAGTTTTACCTATTTAAAAGTTAAGGTTTAGTGAAGAGTTACTATTTTTAAAACAGCAAGATGGATTGAAAGGGTTGGTCACTTTTGTAATTTGGTACTATGAAATACTGTAGGATGGCCAATAAATTTAAATAATTGAAGATTTCAAAAATGATGATTTTGTGATTACTCACATAAGCCAGTGAAAGTAGAGAGAAATGAGATATATGGTCAGATTAACATAAGAGGCGGGCAACTAGAAAGACAGTGGTATTTAACAAGACAACTTCAATGGGTGGGAGGGCAGGAAAAAATTCTGCCTGACTCAGAACAGAGAGAGCTGTGGTCTCTTTTGAAGTTTTAATATGCTGTTAAAACAGAATGCAAGCAAAACACAAGGTAAAGAAAACAAACTACAGTATTCAAAATATAGAAAGGCAATACAGTAATACAAAAAATATAAGTAAACTAACCTTTCCTTCACAGCAAAGTGTAGCAGAGTCTGGATGAGCCTTTCTCTCCCCCACAAACCAGTATATCTGGCACTGAGAAGGTTAGCAACACAAACACCACCCACACCTACACAACACACCCCTATATATGCGGAGGTCATCAACAAAAGCATACCCAAAACAAGAGACCTCAGAGGCATAAACACATGCAAATCCCATGGCCCACCACACCACATATAGTCCACACACCTGAGTCTCACAGCCACTAAGGCCTAAACATAAACCCAACATATTAGTCATAGCAGACTCCATTGTGAGACACACAGATGTGCCCCTCACCAGACTGGATAAGGAGAAAGTCACAGTTAGTTGTTTGTCAGATGCCAGAATCCGCCATATCACCAATGCACTCAAGTCTCTCAACAGGTACTGTTATGACTCTGTCATAGTCCATGTTGGAGTGAATGACTTGAGATGTACTTCCCTGGACTATATGAAGAGAGACATGATCAAGCTCGTTGAGTATGTGTCCCAGGCAGGTATGCTCCTAGCCTTAAGCAGCATTCTACTGTTAAGCAGCATTCTACTGTCACCCAGAATGATGCCTCAATACAAACAGAAAATTAACTGACTTTAACAATTGGCTTAGTTTCTGGTGTCATTCCAAGGGAATCCAGTAGCTGACAGCCTGGGATGACATGATTGACAAACCACAATGCTTTGCCAGAGATAGCCTACATCTGTCTCCCTTGGGCTTCAGGCTCCTGGCAAAGGCTTCTGCTTCCCTCATAGTGCCTTTTTTAGGCAATGCCATGAGGTCAAAACTACCAACATGAAAATTTAATCAAAACGTAAATTAAAGGTCATGCTGCTAAACACTAGGAATCTAAACATGAAACTGCACTAATTGCAAGCATTCTTAACCCTGAAAGAAGCTGACATTTGTGCAGTCACAGAAACCTTGTTCAAAGCTGCTGAGAGCACCCCAGCCATACCAGGTTACTCATCCTATCATTCATTCAGACCCCAAACCGTGGGCAGCAAAGCAAAAGGAGGTGGAGTTGCAATATATATAAAAGACATACACACCACTAGGCTGGCCAAACAGTATGATGCACAGGAAACACTTCAGGTGCAGTTAACAATTGACAAGGTCCCTATTCAAATCATAGTTAGCTATAGGCCTGCAACTCAGACTCAAGATGCCCACTCCACCTTTCTGGATCTCTTCGAATCTATCACGATTCAAACCTTTACCCTGATTCCGGGCAACTTTAACTATCCAACTATATGCTGGAAGAAATACTCATGCCAAAACACAAATGCCCAGAGATTCCTTGACTTTGTCAATGCAAATGCCTTGGACCAGTTGGTTGACACCCCCACAAGAGGTGAAAATATCTTGGACTTGATATTAACCAACATGAGTAACCACTGCAGCATCCCTACAGTGTCATCATCCCTGGTAAGATCCGACCACAAAGGATCATAGGAGGTTACTAGGCTATTGACCCTGAGGCCCTTATAAGGTAGCCAAGAGTTTAGCCCATGTTTAGACAAATCAGCACCCGATGCCCCTGACCAGCAGGGACATGGGTGGAATCCCAGGGGTATATTTTCTGTTTCCCATCCAGTTATCCAGGTTCCTCTTAAAGAGGGTTAGAGAGGTACTCTGCTTGAGGTGGAGAGGGAGTCTATTCCACAGATGGGAGAGTCTCTGCGGCACAAATCTGTCCCACCAACAAGTCTTGTTGATGTCACAGACCAAGTTGAGGCCACGCGTGCGGGTTACTTGAGTGGAACTTGACTTGTGGATATGCAGCAGTCCCATCAAGGTGGGTTCCGTGAATGCCTTTTATGCCAGACAGAGGTCACCTCTGAGGAGTCTGTATGAAACAGAGTAGAGTGATAGGGCTTTTAGCCTATCTGTGTATGGTAGCTGTTTGAGAATTATCCTGATGAGGAACCTCTGTGTCTCTCCAGCTGCTGCATGTGCTTTGCAAGGTACATGCCAAAAGGGGCGCTGTACTCAGTAATGGGCCTTATAAGGGAAGAATACAGGGATGTTATGACCTCTTTGTCCCTGGATGAGATACCCTTACTTATGAGGTGAACCATATAGAAGGCATTCTGTACAACGGAAGTAACATGGTGGTCAAAAGTCAGGTTGCTATCAACCTGGGTGCCCAAATCCCTCATGACTGACTGAGTGCTTAGGACGTTGTTATTAAAGTGATAATTTTTGGGGACAGCACACTCCCCAAAGGGGATGATGATGCATTTTTTGGTGTTCAGCTTGAGGCCATGTTTCTGGCATCAGTCATTTGTCTGAGTTAGACTCTCTTGGAGGATGTCCACATCACTAGGGGAATGAATGACCAATGCCAAAAAATGCATCATCATCCCTTTTGGGGAGAGTGATGTCCCCACAAATTATGACATTGATAATAAGGTACTAAGCACGCAATCAGTTGTGAGGGACTTGGGCACCCAGGTTGATAGCAATCTGACTTTTGACCACCATATTTCCTCCGTTGTATGGAAAGCTTTCTACGTGGCCCGCCTTATTAGTAAGGGTATCTCATCCAGGGACAATGTGGTCATAACATCCCTGTATTCATCCCTTATAAGACCCATTATTGCATACAATGCCTCTTTTGGCATGTACCTTACAAAGCATATGTAGCAGCTGGAGAGACCACAGAGGTTCCTCACTCAGAGAATCCAGGGCCTATAACATCTACACTACACAGATAGGCTAAAAGCCCTGTCCCTCATACAAACTCCTCAGAGGTGACCTCTGTCTGGCATACAAAGCAAACTCAGACCCCACCCTGATGTGACTGCTGCATATCCGCAAGTCAAGCTCCACTTGAATTACCCACACGCGCAATCTCAACCTGGTCTGTGAAATCAACATGACTCATTGGTGGGACAGATTTCTGTCCCAGAGACTCTTCCTTTTGTGGAAGAGATTCCCTCTCCATGTAAAGCAGAGTACCTCATTAAACCTTTTTAAGCGCAACCTGGATAACTGGATGGGGAAAAGAAAATACACACCTGGGATTCCACCTGTGTCTCTGCTGGACAGTGGCATAGGGTGCTGACTTGTCGGAACATGGGCTAAATTCTTGGCTAGGCTTGTTAGGGCCTCAGTGCCAATGGCCTAGTAACTTCCTATGATCCCATGATTATTTTCAGTGGAGGTCTGGGAAGAAAAGCTGCATCACAGTACATTTATATTAACAAGTGAATTTCAGAAAAACAACAGTTACATTTCTCAGAAAAAAACTGTTAAAAGACAGGTATATACAGTAAACTACTCTATGCAAGCATTTTGTACCTCTGGTCTATTTGCAAGAGCTGATATAATGGAAATGCAATTTATATGAATTATTTCTAAAGAGTTATTGACTTAGCTGTTCTACTGCTGGTTTCTGACCTTATGCTCTCTTTCCAAATTTTTACTATGGTACATGTCTTCCCACCAGTTTGTCTATGTAGAAAAAAACATGGTGTATCTATCCAGTTTGTGTGTTCTCTAAAAAAATTCCCATCCAAGTCATGTATTTATTTATTGACATTTGTTTACCAGAATTCTCACTGCTACAAGAGCTCATTTTCAGCAGAGGCCCAAGGAGAGAAGCTCCATCTAGCAGAGAAAAACATTTTTATACATTTCAAAAATATACAATATTAAAAGGCACAGAGATGCAACAAAAATATGTTACAAAGAGAACAATGAGAAAAAGCAAAGTAAAGCACTGCATACAATTCTGGAAAGCATCCTTTGGCAATTCACTGTAGTAATAGGTAAAAGTCAGGCATTTAGATTACTTGTAACTATAAAGGGGGGGAATTAGGACAGATTAGTAGAAAATAGTGAGGAGGAGATAGGACAAAGTTAAATATAGTGGTAGAGATGGTACAATAAGGTGAAGATGAAGTGGTGATGGGTAGAGCATCTGTACAGATAGGGCTGTAGAAAATTCATGCAGGTCATTCCATTATGTAAAAGGAGTCAAAGAGGAGTCAGTCAGTACAGTTGTGCAATAGCTCAGCAATTATAATTTGTCCGAGAAAATTATTGCCACATTAAGAATTTTTTTTTCTTGGGAGGGGATGGTGGTGATGTGTGTTTTTTCCTATATTAAATTTATAAATGATTTTCATCTGCATCGCATCATTACACAGCTATGCACAGGTATGGGTCTCGTGCACACACACACACACACACACACACACACACACACCAGTATCAGTACAATGATGCTGTCCCCTTGCCTGCCCAATAAGGTAATTTTGCATGTCTCTGGTCTGTTGTGTAACTCTTCAAAAGTGAAATGTTAAGTAGGGCTGCTTACCAATACCTAGCTGTATTAACTGCTATTTACCCTTTACTTTTGCATATATTTAACGAACTACATCAATGGGTTTTGAATCCCTACTGCTCTTCTGGGCTCTAACTACTTGTGCAATATTTTTCTATACTTTTTGATGTTGTGTTCCTTTTCTTGGTCAGGGCTTTTTGAAAGTTATTAGTCTTACAGACTGCACACACTTATCTGCTATCCTTCTTCCTTTTCGATGTACTATTCTTTTTTAACAGTACTGTTTACTGCTTTATGTGTTAATATAGCACTGCATCCTTCCACTGTTTGCAGAGTTGGTTTTTAATCTGATAAAGACTGCTTTCTTGTTAAGCATTACTGTTTCTTTGGCATTTCTTAGTAAAAATAGGTTTAGGCTACTCTATAAATAACTCTATTACTGAAAATGTTTATATACTGCATTTATTAGTAATGTGGATTAAACTCATCATCTGTAGGCAATGTCTCTACTAAGCTTCACATTTTTAATAGTTCAGAAGAGGGGAGGGTTTGATTTTTATATTCTTTATTTATTTCCTTATTTTTTTTCTTAATAGTTGACATTCCCATATTGAGACACAGAAGTCATGTGTAGATTTCCATTTTCTATAAAGAGTAGGTTTTTTGAATTGGACCTGAAGTAGTCATTTCTGGATGAAAACACTTATCCTTGATTGTACCATCTGACTCAGATAAAGTCAACTTAGATCAAAGAGCTACAACTGATTCTGGGCTTTTTGATTTTAACATTACCGCTACATTGTGCAATTGCTTTAAATTTCATAAAAACAAAAACATCATCTGACTTGGTTGGGCTATTTTTAAAACAGCTAAGCACTTATGTGTTTCCTCCCACAGAGAATAAGGTGAGTACTCCTTATTACATATCCTATTGCTGTTTCTAGGGAATAGAAATGATATTTAAATGGGTGGTGTTTTACTTCTGGCTCAGTCTATGTCGGGTGACTGGTACCAGAGCCAAATCGTGTCCAAAGTAAAAGAACTCTTACAAATGGTTTCTGACATTCTGAGTGCAAGGGAAAATTCTGTTTGTAATAAATAGTACACTGGATGTTCTCCTTGAAGTTGCAAGGCTAACCAACCTGTAGGAGAGTATGTTTTTTTTATTCAACATGTGTGTGTGCGAGCACGCGCACATGTATGGAATTGCAACATGTTGCACAGTCTGTGTCTCACAACAGCAACAAGCTGAAATACTTAACTGTGGTCATTATTTATTTAATCATTTCATCACAATCACACATCTGAGGTGTACACAAAGTGGTTGAATAGGTGGGAAATTCAGTGTATGTTTGTGACTGTGAGTGCAACACATTCAATTATCAGGGAGGGTGGCCTAATGGTTAAGGTGTTTGCCTTGCAATCAGAAGGTGCAGGGTATGAATCTCACAAGGGACAATTGGCTAGGCTTAAAATGGCTCGCAAGGGCAGTTAGCTTAGCACTAATCTATGAACCTATGAACGTATATGTAAAATGAAATGACAGATGCCTGTCGAATGTTAATATGTTATGTCTACATTTTTTCAATTATTTGATACTCTATTCATTAGTATAGGGCTAACAAGAAAACAAAGACAATGCAAAGCAATCTAGCAATGGATTTTATGCAACAGATTATAACAAGAAAATATTTCTTTCATTAGTATTAGACACATTACTGCCAGCAATGTGCTGAACTGTGGTTTTCTTTGCAGAAATAATACTGCTGAAAACTTAAGAGTACAAGTCGTGCCTAAAAAGGTCTTCAGAGCACCGCGCCTATCTGATTAACAAATGTGCAAACAAAATCAAAAGATAACATTATTCTCAATGACTAGTATGAGGCTACAAAGTATATTCTCTGCTATGGATTTCTATATGTTTAGTTGATAGTCTTAGCAAAATGTCATATGCTGTTTAAGTGCAGTCCTGTGTGCTTCTATTTTAACAACTTTTGTTAATATAGGACTTTTATACTTTCTACCTAAACGTATACAGATTTGTACTTCACCTGAGCACTGATACTGAAAGATCTGGTGCAGCCATATCGTATTACTCTATATCTAAGACACTGCACTTGGTATTATTTTATTTATTGGCATTTGTTTACCAGGAAAGTCCACTGGGCTCAGAAGCCCATTTTCGGTGGAGGCCCGAAGAGAAAAGCTCTATTACAATTAGTAAGCTACATTTCCAGACAAGAAGTTATATAATAGTTGAAGAAACAACAACAGAATGTTGTACAGCAAATTCACAGAACAGTAAGTTTTATGGTTATTACAAATGCAGGAAGTTAAAATAGTAGTTTTGTTCTTGTTTTTGTTTTTTTTTAAATGGGAAATGAAAGCACAGCATTTATTTATTTATTTATTTCCAGTTTAATTACCGGGGAGGTCCACTGGTCCTTGGGAACCTGTTTTCAGTGGAGGCCCAGGGAGAAAAGCTCCAAAAATACAAATACAAATTACAAAATATGAAAAAATATAAGTGATACATTGAGGTGACCAGTTTGTACAATAGGAACATTCATTATTACAAAATAGTCAAATACAACTTCACTAAGCTTATTCTAAAAAGGTTATACAATTATAAAGCTATCCTTATAGAGTAATTTGAGAAAATGAATTATATAAGCACATTCTAAAAAGGCTATACATTTATAAAGCTATTTTTATAGAGTAATTTGAGAAAATGCAATATATAAGCACATAGAGAAGAGAGTTAAGCACATAGAGAAGAGAGTTAAGAAAATATATTTACAGTATTTACACAAGGGGGTATATAAATAAATAAATAATAAATACATAAATAATTGTAGGACATTTTGAGAGCAAGGGTACATTCCAAGTGGGATATCAATGTGTTCCTGGATAATTTTTAGGTGGGGTAGACTATATGTACTGCCTCACCTTTTTACATTCTAGGTAGGATATCAGTGTATTCTTGCATAGTTTTAGGTAGGATAAAGACAGGAGCATTTCCACTTAGTGGACAGATGTTTGAAAAGCTGAGTTTTGAAATTTTCAGAGTTTGATATTGTTCTTAAAGAGGAAGGGAGAGAGTTCCAAGTCTTGCCAATAGTGAAGGAGAAGAGAAGTTGGCCAGCTGGACTTTTAGGTTTATTGACAGCAATCAGGTTTTGATGTTCGGATCTGAGAGTTCTATTGGGGATGTAGGGTGGGAGGATGTTAGATAGGGCAGGACAGTTAGATGGCTGAAATATAAGTTTGTGCGCTGTGGTGAGCTGCAGATAGTTTAGGTAGTTTGGTAGTTCAAGCCAATTTAGGGATTGAAGGGAAAAGCAATGATGGGTGGAATTTTTACAATTGGAGGCAAATTTAGAGATTTTATTGTAGCAGCTTTCTAGTTTGGAGGTGACAGAGGATGACAAGTTGGTTAGGAGAGGAGCTCCATATAGTAATGAGGGCAAAAGGTAGGTAGTGGCCAAAGTGTGCCTGGTGGAGTGAGAAAGAAAGTGATTATTCCTACATAGCATGCCTAGTTTTTGGTGGGTTTTCTTAATATTTTGTTGAATGTGTATGTCGAACTTTAGGAATTCATCAACTATAACACCGAGAAGTTTGGCAGAGGGAACCACTTCAATAGTGGAGTTGGAGTTACTATGGACTTTGAAAGTGTCTTTGTCATAGGAGTAAGACTTTCTGGGGGAGAAGAGGAGAATTTTGGATTTGTTAGCGTTAAGGGAGAGGTGGTTTTGGTGCATCCAGTTTTCAGTGGTTGAGAAGGCAGCTTGGGTTTTGAGAAGCAGTTCAGTGATGTTTGTGGCAGAGTAGACTAAGGTTGAATCGTCTGCGTATTGAATAATTTCGGTAATGGGGATAGCAGAGTGAAAGTTATTAATAAAAATATTAAAAAGCATGGGTCCAAGGATGGATCCCTGTGGTACACCTGTTGGTGTAGGTAGGAAGGAGGAGATGGAGTTTTTCCATTTGACTGCCTGAGACCTATCTGATAAGTAGCTAGAGAACCAGGATAGAGAGTTAGATGAGAGATGCAGGTTTGATAGATGAAGGAGAAGGTGTTTATGGGAAACTGTATCGAAAGCTTTTGAGAGATCAAGCAAAACAGTAGAGACCAGGTGACCTGAATCTCGGGCTTGATTGATAGTTTCTAAGAAGAAAAGTAGAGCAGTAGTAGTGCTATGGCCAGAGCGAAAGCCATGTTGAGTTGGTGTAAGAAGATGGTTTTGGGTTAGAAAAGGCGTAAGTTGAAAGTGGATACACTTTTCTAAGATTTTGGAGATTAGTGAGAATAGAGCAATAGGGCGAAAATTTGTGATGCTGGTGTTCTTGCCTCCTTTGTGAAGAGGAAGGATGTAAGCTGAATGCCAAAGTTTGGGGACGTAAGATTCATTAATAGATCTATTAATAATGATGCTGATTGGGAGTGCTATCCCATCTGCAGCACATTTTAGAAAAGTGGAGGGAATGTTGTCAGGGGCATTAGAGCAGGGTTTAAGTTTAGACAGAAGTATTTTTATAAAGTTAGTTGAGACAGGTTTGAGCTCGAACCTGAGGGGAGGGTTATTGGAGAAATTGGAGGGGGAAGATAGGGGAACAGATGGGTTATTGCTAGGGAAGGTCTTGGTTAGGTCAGATATTGTTTGTATGAAGAAAGAGTTAAATTCTGAGCATAGTTCTAGGTCAGATTTACTTGGGTCAGGGCAGGGATTATTTTTGGAGCCGGGATTAAGGAGAGAGTTTATTGAATTCCAGAATTTCTTGGGGTTGTTGTTATTGTTAGACTGGAGGTTGGTGTAATAGGATTTTTTGTCCTTGGTAATTAGTTGTTTTACTTGGTTACGTAGTTGCTTATATTGGAGCAAGGTGTTGGGAAGTTTATTGTTTTGGAACAGCTTCCATAATTTGTCCCTTTGATGCATAATTTGTTTAGTAAATTTAGATAGCCAAAGAGCAGTATTTATTTTTACCCTTTTATTTCTGATAGGGGCAAGAGAGTTAAGCGTATCTAAGAAAACAGAGTTGAAGTGGTCGATAGCAGCATCAAGAGGGAGAGTTTTAAGGTCTTGCCAGTTCATTTGTTTGAATAGGTTTGAGAAGGTTGTAGGGTTAAAGATACTAAGATTATGAGTTAGGATGTATTGGTGTCGGTAGCGCGATGAATAAAGGCTAGGAGGTGGTCACTAATAGTGTCCGGAATTGTTCCAGAACTGGTGATTTTATCTGGATTGGAGACTAGGATCCAGTTTATAGAGGATCCAGGGGGGGTAGTTTTGTTGGGTCGGGTTATTTAGTATATTGTTTGAGTGAAGTTGTAAAGGTTGATGGCTTGGGAAGGAGAGAGAGAGTTAATTTTGTTCCAGTCAGGATTTAAATCACCTAAGATGTATGTTTCATAGTTAACTTTAGTAGATGCCCATTGGAGAATGTCTTGAAGGATAGGGATATTGTTCCCAGAGGAGATATATAGGGCAATAATACAGATATTTGTGTGTGTATTTAGTTTCAGTAGTCCATCTTAAGTTCAGTATTTTTTAATTGAGGTACTGGAATTTGGAGGGGAATTACAGTTAATGATTTAGAGTAAACTATGGCAGAGCCACCACCTTTTTTTCATAGGTCAGTCGTTTCTAATAATATGGTATCCAGGGGGAAGTATCTCTGAATCAGAGATTTGGGGTTTAAGCCAAGTCTCAGAAATGGCTAAGATATCTAGTTGGTTATGGGTTAACCAAGCCTGGAAAAAGTGGACTTTGTTATTAAGACTTTGGGAGTTCAAAGTGAAGATTTTCAATGTGTTTCGGAGGGGAGAGGGTGGAGTTGGGTAATTATAGTTAGCGAAATGAATGGGACCAGGGTTGGGGTGGATATCTCCAGCTAAGAATATGTTGTTAAAAAGAAAAGATTTAAGATATTTAGGTTTACAGATTGAGAGTTTAGTGGGATGTAAGGTTATTTTATGTGTAAATGTACTGGCAGTAGTGGAGAAGATTTTATAGTGGAACAGGTAGAGTTGATTGGGCGGGATAAGATAAGAGGAGTTAGAATGGAAGTGAGAGTAAGAGTTAGGGTGAAGGGAGTTTTCAGTGGATGTTATTTTTGTAGGTGGAATTGGATAAGCAAAGGAAGAGTATGAGCTGATATAGCATGAAGGAATAAGAAAGAGAAGGAGGAAGCAAGGGACTATGAGTTGCTGGAGGATTGATGAAAAGTACAGTTTTGTACCTACCATAAATGTAGATGTTCGAAGATCCACATTGCTGCAGTCCTTACATATGGGTAGTCCACTGTCCTCGGTCGGCCCGAATACCAAAGTATAAGGCTGACGCCGGTCAAGGCTTAAAACTGACAAGAGGACGTCAGGGTACAAAAGAGCAAGACCGACGTCATATCCTCAGTCTTTTCTTGCCCCAGATGTCAGAAGGCCCTAAAAAGAAAGCCAAAACCAAAAGACAGCAAAAAACCAACCAACCACCCCTGCACTAATCCTATTTACAATATTCACAGTATTTACAATATTCACAACCCAAACCACACAACCGCCTCTAACTACAGAGGGAAGGAGGGAGGGTTGACTGCAGCAATGTGGATCTTCGAACATCTACATTTATGGTAGGTACAAAACGGTACTATGTTCTTCATCTCACATTGCTGCAGTCCTTACATATGGGTAGAATCCCAAAGTAGAGGTAAGGGAGAATGGCAAAACTATAAAGCATTCGGAGCTGCCAAAATGCCCTGTAAAATTGCAGTGGCAAAACCAGCCCTAGATTTAGAGTAAAGTGGAAAGTGGTAATGCTTAGAGAAAGTATGCACTGAACTCCAAGTAGCTGCCTCCAAAATATCTTTCGTTGCCACCCCCCTTAAAAAAGCTGTAGAAGTGGCAGTAGCCCTAGTGGAATGAGGCCTAATCCCAGCTGGAATCTCCTTACCATGATGGGAATAACAGAAAGCAATACAAACAATCCACTTAGAAATAGTTTGTTTTGAAACAGGCTTGCCCTGAGAACCCAAAGCAAATGAAACAAATAACTGCTGAGACTGCCTGAACCCTTTAGTTCTGCTCAAATAATATCGCAACTGCCTGTGTATATCCAAAGTGTGCAAAATCTTTTCCCCTTTATTTTGGGGGTTTGCATAAAAAGTAGGCAAATGAATAGTTTGGTTTAAAGCCACACTAGAAACCACTTTAGGCATAAAGGAAGGATCAGTACGTAAAGATACTCTATCCTTATGGAAAATTAAGAAAGGCTCAACCGCCATAAGGGCCTGTAATTCAGAAACCCTTCTCGCAGAGGTAATGGCCAACAAAAAAGCAGTCTTCCATGATAAATATTTCAACTCGGCAGTAGCTGCAGGCTCAAAAGGTTGTAGAGTGAGTTTCTCCAACACAAAATTGAGATCCCAAGCAGGAGTAGGAGCTCTACGTGGGGGTCTTATATTCTTTGCCCCTCTAAGGAATTGCTTAAACAAAGGATGAGAAAACAATGGTGGGTCACAGTCATAGTGAGCAGAAATTGCTGCAGCATGAACCTTAATAGGGGAGAAGGACAAACCTTTGTCCAGTAACTCAGTAAGATATTGAAGAGCCACACTTAAATTAGGCTTAGAAACATCAAATTCCTTTGCTGTACTCCAAAATAAAAATCTCCTCCATTTATCTGCGTACACTTTCCTTGTACTAGGCCTTCTGGCCTCCAAAATAACATTCAAAACTTGCTGTGGAAGCTGAGACCCTCCAGGGTTTAAAACAGAATATGCCAGGCTGTTAGATGTAGAGAGTGAAGTTTGACATTGAGTAAATGACTGTTCTCCTGAGACAGCAGGTGTGGAATCGAAGGCAAAGGCCATGGAGGCTCCTGTACCAGACTTCTCAGTAACGGGTACCAGTGCTGTCGAGGCCAATCTGGAGCTATTAAAATCATCTTTGGCTTGTCCTGTCTGACCTTCAGGAGTACCTTTGGGAGGAGAGGAAGAGGTGGAAAGGCATACACATGAAGATTGCTCCAACTGAATGACAGAGCATCCACTTTCCAAGCTGTGGGATGAAACCTTTTTGTGCAAAACTTTGGCAGCTGGTAGTTTAGTGGAGAAGCGAACAGATCTATGTCTGGAGTTCCCCATAACACTGTCAATTTCTGAAATACATGAGGATCCAATTTCCACTCGTGGGGATCCATAATTTGTCTGCTCAACACATCTGCTAAGGAGTTCTGTGCTCCCGGCAGAAACCTTGCCTGAAGATTTAGCTGTAAACTGAGAGCAGTCTCCCACAAAATCATTGCTTGTCTGCATAGAGGATAAGAATGCGTTCCCCCTTGCTTGTTGATGTACCACATGACAGTTGTGTTGTCTGTTAGAATCAACACCTGCCCTGGAAGAAGTAAATCCTTGAAAGTTATTAATGCAAATTGGACTACTAACATCTCCTTCAAGTTGATATGTAGATGTTGAAGTCTGGCAGGCCACGTGTCTTGTACCCACTTTCCATTTAGATGAGCTCCCCAAGCTTTGTCTGAGGCATCTGTCGTTAGAACCTGACTCGCCTCTGGCCGGGTCACAGAGAGTCCCTTGTTTAGGTGACATTCCTGAGCCCACCACAAAAATTCCTTTTGAATGCAAGGTATTATCTGAATGACAGTGTCCATATCTTGGCAGTGCTGTGTCCATACATTTTTGAGATACCATTGTAGCTTCCTCATATGCAGTTTGGCATTGGGAAGCACCAGAATACAAGATGCCATGAACCCCAAGGCTTGAAGGACTGTCCTTGCAGTCAGCCTGGACTGATGAGACAATTGATGGAAGTAAAGAAAGATTCTTTTGTTTGTCCGGGGTCAAAAGGCCATCTGGGATGCTGTATTCAGTCTCACACCCAGAAAGCACATGTCCTGAGAGGGTACTAGACTGGACTTTATTTCGTTCACAGAATACCCCAGGCATCTTAGCACTGCTATCACATACTGTAAATGATGAAGAAGTTCGTCCTTTCCTTGGGCCAGAATCAGGCAATCATCCAAATAAGGATAGATCTGTATTCCTCTTAGCCTGAAGAAAGCTATCACTGGAGCCAGAACCTTCGTGAACACTCTGGGCACAGTAGATAAGCCAAAGGGCAATGCAGAGAACTGATAATGAGAAGTCCCAGCCCGAAAACGCAGATACTTTCTGCAACTGAGCCTGATAGGAACGTGAAGGTAAGCCTCCTTGAGATCCAGAGTCACCATCCAGTGATCTTTGCCCAGCAGAGGTAAAAGCTGTTGTAACGTCAACATTTTGAACTTGGGAATGTCCAGATATGTGTTGAGGATAGATAAGTCCAAGATTGGTCTCCACGTGCTCCCTTTCTTTGGTACTAGGAACAGGCGAGAATAAAATCCTAGGCCCACTTCTGGCAGAGGGACCGGTTGTATGGCCCCTATTTGAAGTAGCAGAGAAATTTGTTTGTGAGCCTCTAGTCTTTGCTGAGGAGGAACATCCGCATGCCTTTGAAAGGAGGCAAGGTATGGAAATAAAACTTGTAACCTCGGTGTATGATATCCAATACCCATTTGTCTTGGGTAATCAAATTCCAATTTTCCTTGAAGAGTGCCAACCTTCCTCCCAAAGGAGCTGCTAGGCAAGAAGGATCTGGCAGCTGAAAAGGTAGGTCATTGGGCCTGTTTACGAAAGGACTGGCCCCTGCCCTCACCGAAGATTGTGCAGGTGAACTCCTGTTCTAGGTCTGAAAGAACTCTGAGCTCTGCCCTACCACGTCTAGATCTACCCCTAGACTGAGAATCATAAGAAGGATACGTCCACCCCTTAGCAGGCCAATTTCTACTAAACTTTGGAGGCTGTACTTGCAAAAAATCTTTAACAGCCTGCATGGACTTAGCCTTGTCTTCCATTTTCTTCAAGACTGACTCCACAGGTGAACCAAACAACACATCAGACTGTAAAGGAGCATCCAAAATCCTTGTCTTAACATGGTCAGATAAATTCTGATCCCTCAGCCATGCGTGCTCATGAAGAACTGAACCAGTGGCAGCCACCCTAGACGAGGCCTGTACAGCATCAAAACCACATTGTAAAGAATGCTTACCCACCTGCTCTGAAACATGCACCAAATCTTGTAACTCTTTACACTCAATGCCTTCCGCCAGAGCATCCACCTTAGACTTCAATTGAGATAGAAGATAGTTTTGATATTTCAACATATGAAACTGGCAATTCAAAGCCCTCATAGCTAGGGTAGAAGAAGTATAGACTTTCTTTCCCCATCTATCCAAAGCTCTGGCCTCTTTATCTGGAGGAACCGGATTTTTTACAACAGAGGCCTTGACACCCTTAGGTCCCTGACTAACAGTTTCCGGGTCCGCCCTAGGACTCTTATAAAGATATTTATGAGCCTCAGGCACCCTGTAATACCTATCCGGTTTAACAGGAGCAGGAGGCAGAGAATCAGGATTAAGTGAAGCCTCTGCAAACACATCTTCCACAACATCCAGAACAGGAGGTATAGCCAAGGGCCTATGCTGGGGCAAAAGCAAAATTCCCTAAGCCTTTTTCCTGGAATCAGAGAAGTCCTGACCTTCCCACTTAAAATGTTCCCTCATGGAATGAAGAGTCTCTGAAAAGAAAAATCCTCTGGAGGAGAAGCAGAAGGAGTCGAATCATCTGCATCAGAATCAGAATAAGGAGAGTACTCCTGCAAGTCTTCAGTCAAGACTCAGAAACATCCGGCCTGCTCAAAACTCCCCAACTCCTGGCTGGCTCCACCCTAGGCCTCTTATCAGGAGGGCAAAGAACCTCTAATCAGAGTAATCAAATCTTCTGCCATTTTAAGCATGTGCTTCTTGGGCACAGACCCTTCTGTACTAGGAGTGACAGCAACAGAAGCTAAACCTGGCCTGCCTCTGGGAGAAGCCTTGGAAACAGAAGGAGAGGGCCTAACCACCCTAGGAAGGGAGGGGAGTACAGTGACTTGGGAAGCCCTTCAGCCTGACCTGCCTCCTGAGAGGCCACATCCTGCAATATCAAAGTCTCCCCTGGGACTCCAGAGAAGCCTCCGCCGAACCACCGGTTCCACTGCCTCTACCTTAAAGAACCGATGTCCGAACGGACGACTCTTGCCTGGGTTTAACTGCTTTGTCTTTGCGCTTCTTCGAACGGGCGCCGGAGAATCCGACGGCATATTATAATTGCACCGCTCAAAACCAGCCTAGCACAATCCTTCGCTTAATAGTGCGCTTATTGAACCTAGCACAAAAGCGACACCCAACAACGCCGTGCTCAGGCCCCAAACAAGGAATACACAAAGAATGATAATCCCTATGCGGTATCTGTTTCCCACAAGAAATACAGTTATTCACTTTTTCTGACATCCGTAAAACACTGAGGCAAGAAAAAACAAAATATTCCCCAACGGGTACTTAGCCAACTTTGATTCGGTCTGAAACTCGAACTCGAAAATTTCAGAACGCCGAACGGCACTTGCAACGCTGCTTCTGCATCGGACCATGCGGCAAAAAGACTGAGGATATGACGTCGGTCATGCGCTTTTGTACCCTGACGTCCTGATGTCAGTTTTAAGCGCCTTGACCGACGTCAGCCTTATACTTTGGTATTCGGGCCGACCGAGGACAGCGGACTACCCATATGTAAGGACTGCAGCAATGTGAGATGAAGAACATCCATTATTATGCAGAGGGGGAGGAGAGATAGGAATGTCAGTTGAAGTAGACAGTATATTTGAAGATGAAGAATGATATTGGAGAGAGAAGTGGTTTGTCTGAAGTTATATGAAGGAGGCAGGAATATAGTAGTAAGGGATATAGGGAATAGGAATATTGAGAGAGAGGTGATAGAGGAGGTGTATGAGAGGAGAGGGAGGAGAATGGGTAGGAGGAGTGAATAGGAGAAGCTGAAGTTAGGTAAATTACAGTGGGTGGATTAAGAGCAGTTGTAAGGCGGGAAGATGAGCTATTGGATAATTGGAATAAGTGGGAGGAGAGATGGAGGAATAAATGTATGAGTGCTGGGGCGGGTGGAATTTGGGGGCAGGGTAGGACAGCGGAGTGAGCCCACAGGGCAAACGGAGCGGGTTCAGACAGGTAAGGAGGAGAGAGTCTGAGAGAACAATCAGTGAGCAGCAGGCTACTGCAGTTCACCTTACTGGTAAGTAAGGGTGAGTGTAGGGTGAGATAATCTGAAGTGGTGAAGAAGAGGGGTAGCAAAGGGCAGAAAGTAGAGGATTGCAGCAAGTAGACTACGAGGTATATAGGCAGTTTAGTACAACAGAGCTGTACTTGCGAAATAATTGCAGGGAGACAAAGAAGGGTGAAAGTATAAAGCAGGACTAGTAGAGGGAGCTAGCCTGGAAGGAAAAAAGAAGTGTGTAGGAGCTTTGCTGGGGTGAAGGAGGGACTGAGATCAGAGATAGCTCTTATAGAGGGAGAAGAGGGGCACTTTACAGTCATAGGTGGATAAGCAAGGCCAAGAGAACGCGTTATGCAGGGCTAAGGAGGGGTATGGCTGCTGGGTAACCTGGCTAGGTAGCAGACTTTTAATACATATTGGAAAAAAATATATATATTTTTGAGAAAGTATCAGCTTTACTACTTAGTGGGGGAAACACGTAATTTATTGCTTCCCAAGTTACAGGGCTCTGGTATAGGACAGCAAGTAGCTTTTACTTCTTATTAGAGAGGCTGGAATTGTTTGCCTGTTGTCCTTATTCGTCACTCAGGGATGATCCTTTAGTCTTAGAGCAGGGTTAGAAGGTAAGAAAGCTGGGAGGGTTGGAGAGAAAAGAAAAATAAATAGAGTAGGGAGAAACCAGGTTAATTTGGATACAAGGTATAGGCATTTCAGACAATACAAATGTGCAGCACATCATTCATTTCAGAGCAACAGCCTTCTAGTTGACATAGCCATGCAGCAATTCAGTCAGTAGACTAACATTTAACACTTGTAATTTAGGTAACAGGCTAGTTCACATATATTGTTAACATGTGCAGTATAGGAAACAGACATAAACACAATAGTCTATGCATTAGGCTAAGGTATGTAAGGACTGTAATAGGCTATTTTCAAGAATGCATATAATTCAGTAGAGCAGTTATGCAGACAAAATAGAAATACATGAAAGCAAAAACTCACTTTACCCAAGATGGCTCCTAAGGTATGATATCTAAACAGGGAAAAATAAGCTATACTACCCACGCTAATTCAGAGGACACTGCAGTAGGAAAAAGCGAGTTGAGAAGGGAGGCTAGGTGCAGCTCAGTCCTCACCCAACGTTATTAGTAGCTAGTACGCAGACCCTGCTAAATCTGCCTTAAATTGTGGAACACCATCCTATTAATGGCAAGTGTAACTGAGGGGGTTCCGGGTTCTATAGCTAAGTCACCACTTAAGCGTTGAAGTGTACAGCACTGATTTTATATTAGCCGTACATCACTGATTTTAAATTAGTGTACGGCACTGATTTTATATTAGCCGCAGATGTACGCTTTTCAGTGCGTAATTAGGTTGAATAAGAGATAGTTAGAGGGTTGTTTAAGATGCGCTGGTTAAAAAAGCGTGTTGGAAGGGCTTTTGCACTGAGATGTGTTTACACCAACAGTTTCACCAGACCGAACTAATGTGTCGCTGACAAATTGGAGATGCAGACTCCCTCAGGCTATAGAGAAGTAACAGTTAAGAAAATGGTGCAAATCAAAAGCAAGTCCAGTCATCTGGATGGGAAGAGGATAGCAAGAAATGAAAACAAAATAATCAGGAGAAAAGCATAAAGAAAAAATTTAAAACAAATATTCAGGTGCATACAAGTAATATTGATCTTTTTCCAGGAAAATTAACCCAGACTGCCTTCAACTGGTTAAATTAAGTTATTACAGACTAGTATTGACTTAGTAGCCGAGCGAGCTACTGATGGACAAGAAGTACTGCGAGTATCCCTCTAAAGTGAAAGTGAAAGACCAACGGTTACCATAGCGCTGTGTAACAGGAGTGGAGTAACATGCATCAACTCCACGTGGTAAGCGCAGTTGAAAATCACCTTTACATACAGAAACTAAGGCAAGTTGTATAGTGCATACAGAACTCTTAGTTGCTCATCATAAATTATCAGGCTGATCTAATATTTAATAAGTTACAACTAGGCGATATCGGCTTTGTAAACAAAAAATAAATGTCGGAAAGCATAAAGAAGAAATTTAAAACAGTTGAAGAAGTAACAGCCCACGATAATATAACAGCGACCTAACAACTTAATTGTGTTTTAACAGGCTAGGCAGGAATACAGCAATCACTCGACATATTACAGTTTGCTTTCAGTACAAAAACAGCAATGAACACACTTACATTGTAGAAAGAAAGAGACGCTACGGCCAGGAAGAACACACAGCAGCCAGAGGGGTAATTCCAGTAGTAAAGATGGCGCCTCGCAGGGCTTTGGGTATAAATAGACTTGTGGAGGAAGTGATAAGGGAAGGGGAGGGGGAACTAAGTGCAGGCAGGTGGAGTAGAGGAGGGCCAAAGAAGGCTAGGATAGGTGATCAAGATTCTAGTAGGAGTAACTAATTATTGTGTAATGAGAAGGAGGAGGGAAAAAGAAAAACAGAGGCAGTGGAGGGGTGGAAAAAGTATCAAGAGCAAGAGGCAGAGAGTAAGAGGAACAGCTGCAGGGTTCAGACAGGTAAGGAGGAGAGAGTATGAGAGAACAATCAGTGAGCAGCAGGCTACTGCAGTTCACCTTACTGGTAAGTAAGGGTGAGTGTAGGATGAGATAATCTGAAGTAGTGAAGAAGAGGGGTAGCAAAGGGCAGAAAGTAGAGGATTGCAGCTAGTACACTATGAGGTATATAGGCAGTTTAGTACAACAGAGCTGTACTTGGGAAATAATTGCAGGGAGACAAAGAAGGGTGAAAGTATAAAGCAGGACTAGTAGAGGGAGCTAGCCTGGAAGGAAAAAAGAAGTGTGTAGGAGCTATGCTGGGGTGAGGGAGAGACTGAGATCAGAGATAGCTCTTATAGAGGGAGAGGAGGGGCACTTTACAGATATAGGTGGATAAGCAAGGCCAAGAGAACGAGTTATGCAGGGCTAAGGAGGGGTATGGTTGCTGGGTAACCTGGCTAGGTAGCAGACTTTTAATACATATTGGAAAAAAAATATTAATATTATAATTATATAATAAAGTATTAATAAAGTGAAATTCTATTCTCAGCTAAACTATTAACTTGCAAGAGGTTTGTTAGGTTCAACGTTCACCAGAGACGAGAAGATACCTGTCTAGCACTTACAAAAGACAAAAGAATGTATTCATATCTTAAATTCTCTATTGGAGGCTACTAATCCAGCAGCAAATAGAGAATTTTAAGAGTAAATTTGATTACTGCATACAGTACAAGACTTGTGAATCCTAGTTAATTCCTGGTACTTGGACTTTGTTTTTTGTGCAGTATTGTTATGCTTACTTTGTCTTCAATGTCAGTGTGTGTGAACCTGTTTATAGGATCAAAGATTCATAAGAGATTACTAGGCTAACAACTGAAGAGCCCTTACAAGCCTAGCCAGTTTTATCCAATTTTCTATTGCTAGGGGAAAGATAACACGGGTCAGTAAGTGGAGTTTTGACTATTTTTACAGACCACCTCTGTCTATTAGGGACATGGGTGCCACCCCAGGAGTGAATTTATTTCCATCCAACAGTCCAGACTGCATTTGAAGACTGTCAGGAAGGGCTCTACTTCACATGAATAGGAAGCCAATTCCAGAGGAGGCAATCTCTGGGACATATACCTGTCCCTCCAGCATGATGTATTCATCTCAGAGATCAGGTTTAGATCTTTGGAGTGGGTAACCCTTGTGCAGTTAGTTTTGGGAATATGCAACATTTCCATAAGGGCTGGGTCAGAGACTGCACTCTAGGTCAGACACAGATCACCTCTCAGTAATCGGTAGGAAACTGAATTCAGTGATACGGCTTTTAACTGGTCTACATATGTTAGCTGGTTATACCCTGTATTTTTTTAGGAAAACGCAGAAAGTAGAGGATTGCAGCTAGTACACTATGAGGTATATAGGCAGTTTAGTACAACAGAGCTGTACTTGGGAAATAATTGCAGGGAGACAAAGAAGGGTGAAAGTATAAAGCAGGACTAGTAGAGGGAGCTAGCCTGGAAGGAAAAAAGAAGTGTGTAGGAGCTATGCTGGGGTGAGGGAGAGACTGAGATCAGAGATAGCTCTTATAGAGGGAGAGGAGGGGCACTTTACAGATATAGGTGGATAAGCAAGGCCAAGAGAACGAGTTATGCAGGGCTAAGGAGGGGTATGGCTGCTGGGTAACCTGGCTAGGTAGCAGACTTTTAATACATACTGGAAAAAAATATTAATATTATAATTATATAATAAAGTATTAATAAAGTCAAATTCTATTCTCAGCTAAACTATTAACTTGCAAGAGGTTTGTTAGGTTCAATGTTCACCAGAGACGAGAAGATACCTGTCTAGCACTTACAAAAGACAAAAGAATGTATTCAGATCTTAAATTCTCTATTGGAGGCTACTAATCCAGCAGCAAACAGAGAATTTTAAGAGTAAATTTGATTACTGCATACAGTACAAGACTTGTGAATCCTAGTTAATTCCTGGTACTTGGACTTTGTTTTTTGTGCAGTATTGTTATGCTTACTTTGTCTTCAATGTCAGTGTGTGTGAACCTGTTTATAGGATCAAAGATTCATAAGAGATTACTAGGCTAACAACTGAAGAGCCCTTACAAGCCTAGCCAGTTTTATCCAATTTTCTATTGCTAGGGGAAAGATAACACGGGTCAGTAAGTGGAGTTTTGACTATTTTTACAGACCACCTCTGTCTATTAGGGACATGGGTGCCACCCCAGGAGTGAATTTATTTCCCATCCAACAGTCCAGACTGCATTTGAAGACTGTCAGGGAAGGGCTCTACTTCACATGAATAGGAAGCCAATTCCAGAGGAGGCAATCTCTGGGACATATACCTGTCCCTCCAGCATGATGTATTCATCTCAGAGATCAGGTTTAGATCTTTGGAGTGGGTAACCCTTGTGCAGTTAGTTTTGGGAATATGCAACATTTCCATAAGGGCTGGGTCAGAGACTGCACTCTAGGTCAGACACAGATCACCTCTCAGTAATCGGTAGGAAACTGAATTCAGTGATACGGCTTTTAACTGGTCTACATATGTTAGCTGGTTATACCCTGTATTTTTTTAGGAAACCTCTGAGGATGCTCCAACTGTTGCAGGTGCCTGGCGAGTTACATGACAAAAGGTGCAATGTACTCAATTATTGGTCTGATAAGGGCTGAGTACAGTGGTACTATGACATCCTTAGATCTGGGTGACATGCCTGTATTTATAAGCTGAGCCACAAAGAAGGATTTCCTCACCACCATGGACATATGGTGGTCAAAGTTTAGATTACTATCTAACACTAAAAATTATGGCCACATTACAGGTTTCACTCTCAGGTCAACCAATATATAAATATATAAATTCTCAGCTTAAATTTAACTTCAATTACAATAAGAAAACAACTTTCATAAGCACTTTCATCTTTTATTTAAAAACATCATCAGAAAAAAATGTTCTACTTCCATTTCATTATTTAATAGCAATCAATGCACATGTCACAGCCACAGACATTTTATATAGGAAAGACCCAGGGAAAATTAAAAGATAGGATATTAGAACATATAAATGATATTAAGAAGAAATGTGAGCCGAATGCATTGACATGGCATTTGTTAGAATATACAGATCACAGTTTTAAATTTATTATATTAGAGAAATTGATGGTGGATGAAAGGGGAGGCCTATGGCCAATGAAATTGGAGAAGCAGGAATTATACTGGCAAGTGTTTTTACAGGCCAGTGTATAGCCGGGGCCTGAATGACCAAATATCAATAAATCCCTTTTGAAATTAAGGTCACTATGTTGAAAATAATGTGCATTTAATATGTACTTATATACATTTCAATTATTATTTTTTACAAATATTTAATAGTTTATAATTTGTAAAGTTGTACGATAATATTATGTATTCTGTAACGTGTTCTTTAATATTTTATGAATGAAATGGTAGTAGTGATTTATGATTGTTGGAAATAGGAGGCTTGGCTGTGATGTGCACATTGCTTTTAAATAACAAAATGGAAGCAGAACGTTTTTGTCTGATGAAGGTTTTTAAATAAAAGACAAAAGCACTTATGAAAGTTTTTTTTTTTTTTTTTTTTAACTGAAAGTTAAGCCGAGAATTTATATATCGGTTGACATTGAGAGTGAAACCTGTACTGTGGCCGTAATATTTGGTGTAATTCGTGGTTTGTAGTGTTTTTTCAGATTACTATCTATCTGAGAACCCAGAGCTCTCACCACTGGATCCACTCTTAGGGGATGCTATCAATGTTGCAATTTAAAGGGGCATTCGATTTCCCAAAGGGCATCATTATGTACTTCTTCGCATTTAGTTTGAGACCAATCATTAGACTGAGTCAAACCTTTCTGTAGAATATCAACATTACTTGAGGATCAATGATTGCCCCCAAATTAAAGTCATCAGCAAACTCAGCCAAAGGCTATCTACATTTGCTTTGACATCTGAGAAGTACATTCCAAACAGGATGAGGTCCAGCACTGAGCCCTGTGGCACTCCAATGGTGACTGGCCTCTTGCTGAATGTGGATTCCCCTAAACGAACGTGTCCTATCTATGAGCCATTTGGCTATCCATGTGGTGATACAGGTTTATACCTGTTTTTTGTGAGTTTATCTATAATACCAGAGTGGGGTATAGTGTCAAATGCTTTGGCCATGTCAAGGTAGGCAGTATGCACAGTCTTACCCTCATCCATAGCCTTGGTGACCTACTCAAAGAAATCCACCAGACTGAGAAGGCAGGACTTGCATTTGAAGAAGCTCAACTGGGTTGGGTCTAGAGTCTGGAGATCTCCTATGTCATTGTTAATCAGGACCATTATTATCCTTTCCACAGCCTTGCATGTGAGGCCAGTCAGACTTATGGGTCAGTAGTTTCCCTGGTCAGTTGATACTTCCCCCTTGTGCAGAAGGATGACTGTTGCTGTCCTCCACACTACTGGGACAAAGCCTGTCTGGAGATTGTGGATAAACAGAGATCCAAGTGGGTCTACTAGGTCATGTTTTAAGCTATTTAATAGGCATCCTGGAAATCTATCAGGGCCCAATGATGCCGTCTTCATAGATTTAGGGAGTGCAGTGACAACCTGTTCTTTTGGAGAAATAGGCAAAGGAATGGTAGGAGGTATTTTATGGGGAGTGGCTGGAGGTGATGAGGGGTGAAATCTGAGCCAAATTTATTGGCCAGCAGGTTTGTTATTTCTTCTGGCTGAGTATTGGTAGTGCCATCTACAGCCACCTGAAAATATTATTGAATGTTTCCCTTATGTTTTTGGACAAAGCTAAAAAATGCTTTGTGGTTATCCTTTACTAGGGAGCCTGTATTTAGCTTTTGAAGACATGACTAGTTCTCTGATTTGCCTGTTCAGACTAATGTGGGATTTTTTTTCTGTGTTGTGCATCCTCCCACTTACTTCCAGACAGGAGTTTCTTCCTTCTGTTGTACAGTCTATTTATGCCAGGGGTCCACCAGCGTGGCTTATTTTTCTGGCAAGGCCTTGGTTTAATTTGGTCAGGTGCTGCCATTTCTATGTAGTTGTTTAAGTGGTTGCACAGAGTATTCGTGTATGCCTCTGTATAGGCTTTCCTGTTTCCAGGGTTAGGGGACCTTTAACATTACCTCTGCAATCAGTTAATAGAAGGTAATTTGCCTTAGAAAAATTCTTAGCGTTTTAGGTTTTGATGGGGGTACTACCGTTACATTTATTTGAAAAGGAGACTGATTTATGATCCAGTCTTACCAATGACGGCATTACACTGGGGAGTGTAATGCTCCCCCATGTTTAAGAGTTCTATGTCAGGATATTTGAGCCATATTGTGAATGCAGACCAGCTCTTCCAGAGCATTCACATTGACAAGGTCAAGGAATCTCTGAGCCTGCATGTTAGTGGTCGTATACGTTTCCAGTTTATGGAGGGACAGTTATAATTGCCCATGAGCAGTGTGTTGGGCTGAATGGTAACTGATTCTAGTAATTTCAGATATGCAGAGTGCATTTCATGGTTCATGTTTGGGGACCTGTAGCTAGCAATGATATAGTGGGAGATTTTGCCTATGGTCAGCTGGAAATGGAGCAGCTCAAGTGAGTCATCCCTGCTTGAACAATCTAGAGGTATGATTGTTTCTTTATGTAAATAGAAACACCTCCTCCTTTCATTTTTTTTCTTTACAGAGGGTGGTCTGAATGTATTGCTAGGCATTGTAGCATTGCACTGATGGGGTGCTTTCCACAGCTTTGAACCATGTCTCTGTAACTGCACAGATATCAGCATTCTCCAGGGCAAGAAAAGCTTCCAGGGTGTGCAGTTTTTTCTTAAGAGACCTACCTTCAGCTTAGCATTAGAAGAATTTGTTACGTTGGTAGGTCTGTTGGTTTGGCACTGCCTAAAAAAAGGCACTATGGGGATAGCTAATGCCTTGGCCAGTATTTGAAAGCCTAGAAATGTCAGGTGCAGACCACCTCTGGCAAAGCAGTGTGGTCTGTCGATCATATTGTCCCAGGTAAACAAATAATGGATCTCCTTGGAATGACACCAGTAGCTAAGCCAATTACTGATGTCAATTATTTTCTGTTTGTACCACAGTATCATTACTGGTAAAGGTAGAATGCTGCTCAAAGTGAGGCTCATATCAGCCTGTGACATATATTCATAGAGGTCCATCATGTCTTTCTTCATACAATCCAGGGAGGAAAGTCTCAGGTCATTCACATCCTCAAGGACTATGACCGAGTCATACTGGTACATGTTGTTGAGTGACCTTACTGCCTGCGTGATCTTGTCAATCCTGGCCCCCGACAGGCAACTGACTGTAACCCTCCCTTTATCCAACCTGGTGAGGGGCATGTCCATATGTCTCGCAATGTAGTCGCCTATGACCAGGATATTTGGATGTGTGGTGTTTTGCCTATCGGACTTGCTTGTGGAGACATTGATGTGTATTTTTATGAGTACTGGTTGGTGTTGACTTGGTTTTGTTTGCATGTGGTTTCTGAGGGCAGCATAAGGGAGGCCTCTGAGATTTTGGTAAGGTACTTGTGAGTACCTCCTTATATGTGGGTTTATGTGTCAAGACTATTTAGTGAAAGAAATGGTGTGCATGTGCTGACAACCTGTTTGTCATCTGATTTGCCAGTCGTATCTCAGTTTTCATAATGTAACTATAGCTCTTGCATACTGTGTCTGTTTCAGGATTAAGTGGTTGTCAGTATACATGAGATGATTGCTACATTGCCTCAGGATGCCCATATCCACCAGGCAGTGCTTATCCATGGTTTCAAGTTTTTTTTTTCCATGGGTTTAACAAGGGAGAAGAGTGGGGAGGTTTAACTTGATTGGGATGATAGGACAAGGGCAAAGAATGGGTGCTATACTCAGTGTGAACTGCAGCTATCCAACAAGGCAATGCTGCTCTGCCAGCAACTCAGATTCTCCTAGAGCAGTAGGGGAATGGGGAAGGTTGCAAAGATAGTTATTCTAAGGGGATTTTTAACTTGATAGCATTTCCATCTCTACAGGGCACTCCTAATCGTCGCTGCATGGAGTGCAGCCTAGCGCAAACACTGGGCTTATATAGAATCAGAAAAATAAGTTTTATAACAGCTAGACCCTACAGAACAATCAGGAAAACACACCATAAGCTTTAAGCCAGCAGCCCCTAACTCAGATAGGTTTGCTACAAGATAATTCTGCCACAAGAGTGCAGTCAGTAAACCCCTCTTAATGTACAAATGCTGGTTTTACAGCTCAAATGCAGTGAAACCACACAATCTAGATGCTACTGTTCTGTAAAACTAGCAGACACAATGTAATTAAGCACTACAGCAGCAGTGGAAACAGTTCAGTGTCAAAACTCTACTAAAGTGCAAGAAATGTAACAATTAAAACAAGATTCTTATGAAATACAGTAAACGAAAATCAACAGAGGTGCAAAATGACACATTTTCATTTAAGATCCTCAGAGCACAGTTATGTTATTCTGAAGGCTTCACCACTGTTTACGGAATATGCCTGACACTGCCACATTTTTTTACAGAATATGTATGCCAAGTCTTAGGAGCCTAACTTCTAATCCAGCCCATAAAGGGGGAAGAGATAGCATTGCACATTATTAACTTGTGTAAGGTAGATGTAATATCATGCTTATTTATATCCAGAAATCCTACAATCTACAGTCCTCATGGGAGCAGATAAAACCTGCAGAGAGTCAGTGATATTTACCTTTTCATATAAATTTAAAAATAACTTCAATAATTTTACTTAGACATGGATTAGAAGCTTGCATGCAGACACACGTAAAAAAGTGGTACAGTTTTTGGCATACATGGAGACACACCTCAAAAAGTGGTACCAGTTTTGGGCATGCATTATTTTCAGGACATTAATTCTATCCATCAAGTTTAAAGCTAAAGATCTCCAAGAATAAGCTGTAACCAAGAGATTCTATGGAAGGTTATCCAAGTGTCAGTCTTCTTGTAATAAGTGGATGGGGGGCAGTAAGACTCCCAAATAGCTAGGATAGAAGCTGCACCACTTACAGGAAAGTATAGCACCCAAGAATCTAGGGGCTTTACCCAATGCATTAACAGATAAAGAGTTCAATTTTTGACCTGTTCAACATAAGTCCAGAGATGTGGTAAAAGGTTTGGAATAGTTGATGAATAATGGGTATACCATTACTGGGGTCCCTAGTTAGTAATGGACAGTCATCCACTGACAAACACATTTACCCCAAATCTTACAAAAAATTTATAAAATTACCCCAGGACTGCCATATACTGCTAATGGACAAAGTCAGCTCCTAAATGCTTTATTCCATGCATGAGCCCCCTCAAATTATTAATGGTATGATCCCAGTTATTGTTATTACATTTTATATATAATCAATCATCAACCATGGGAATAGGTTATCTCGAGCATAAAAAGGGAGATTGGCTAGACTTAAAATGGTCCATAAGAGTAGCTAGCCTTGTACTTACATATGGAAATGACTGTCTTCTCCAAAATGGGGTCCAACCATGCAGTGAAGTACATGCTAGCAACAAACTTATCAAGGGTTCAACAGTCAACATAAAAGTAAACAAAAGAGGGCACACCCTCGATGTGTTCTGTACAACGACAAAAGTTCAGGTAGGTGGTACATGCCAATATTTGAGCCCTTGGATTAAAGTACAATGATTCTACTGCTTTAATAAATTGTTGTGGAAGGCGTATTAACTCAGTTGTATCCTAAACATGTTCCAGGCATACTGAATCACATGGTTTCTAAAAGTCAACACGGATAACTATCATTCGGTCTGGGGTAAGATAAAGACTTAAATTAGGCAAGCATCCAGTATGATCTGTGCTCAAGCTAACCTTAACAAAGCCTACCTGAATTTCATAACCAATGAGAAAATTAAGTATGGCTGAAGTCTCAAAGCTAGGATCCTAGCATAGATTATGGTATCAATATTGATAAGGAAACAAGTCCATAGTTCTGCTTTTTGGTAGGGACCTTGCCAGATATGGGGATAACAATAATTCTAGATTTCTGGAGAAATGGTGAAAACATATTCCACTGAAACATTTGAATTATGCTGGTAATAACTGAGTTGATACAGTTTTGCATGTTTGCTGAAAACTGTTTCCCTTGACAGAGTTTCATCTACCTTTAACAATCACACTGTCAGTGATGGGAAGAGACCAGTGTGCCTTCATTGCCTCAGGGAATGTACAAAGTTTCAACATGATTAGAAATGCCTTCTTATCATAGGAGATGCTACTCTTTGTTACTGGGTTGGTGTACGTCTGGTAATAAAACTGTCTAAGCTGTTCAACAAATAAGATCTGGACCTGTTATAACCTGGTCACTAATCGTAATGACAGGAATAGCAGTCCATATTCTGTATTGTTTCAACTTATAAACTAATAGCTTTCTGGGCTTATATACTATATCTGTTCTTAAAGAATAATCTCTTTGAAGATACAAATCAGGACTGTTTGAATGTCTAGCCTAGATTTTAGCTTTCTGTATGTGATGAGAGCAGATTTCTGTTTAAAACAGTTTCTTTACATCTCTTCAATGCATCCTGGACTTCATCTTCCAAATGAATTACGTGTCAGTCTAAGTGAGCAAGCAAGTGTGTTTTGACCAATGTGCAGACTGATATCAAATCTGACTTGCCCATTTCCCACCAAGTATATCTGAGCATACTCTCAGCTGGGTTATTGTCCAAAATCAAGTAAATTCCCTTTTAATGTGTTCTGCTGAATTAGGATTGGCTAAGATCAGACTGTCAATGCACCATGATTTTAATGCCTAACCTGTAAAGATTGGAGAGAAAGATATTCGCATCACCTGATGGTTGGATACAGCACACAGTACAGGGGCAAAATTTTCCACACCTGAAAGTAATCCTGAAGATTATAATAATCTGTTCTGTTACATGATCATCCCTTAGGGGGGGAAAGTAAAGCTTGCTGTTACTCACAGGGAAGGTGTCCCAAATCACTCCATTCCTCTTCCTGTATTTTCTCAAGATCAACTGTTGTACATGCTTTTCCACTTTATGGTTTTCCAAATAAGCAGAGAATCAATGACTGCATTACAATCCCCTACCACATGATAACCAGGGTGTTATCTACATTGATAGCTTTAACTCATTAGCACCTATGTGGTGTAGAATGTCACATCTCCAGCAGTCTACACATATCCTGCATTCCAGAGCATTTTCTGAAAAATAAAACTTAAAAAAGCATAATATAAAAACATGCACATATTTTGGGGACAATAAAAGCTAGAAAAACTGTACAAATTTCAATGTTATCAGCAGGAAATATTATTTACAGTGATATTATTGGATGCATTCACAGACTTTTTTCCTCATAAATACTGCAAGATATTATAATACCCACAAATCCAAAATTTTATTTTTGTAAACTTTCACAATTTTTCATATCTTGAAAACTGTACAACCTAGACCTATATTGTTACAGCATTTTTGCTAACCAGACACAAGCTTTCACATGACAAGAAATTCCTCTATAAGTTCATGTTTACTAAATTATTTACAGAAATATGAAAATATAGGCTTAAATGTACAATTAGCAAAAATACAAGATATCTCTCAAGATGTGCAACTTACAGTGCAAATATCAAAGACAGTTTTCCTCAGAATCTAAGGTTTCACTTAATATCATGCAACAGCTTGCAAGTCACTTTTTTTGACATATTAATTATATATGGAAATACTGTTTGTTCATAATTACTAGCAACCTAATAATATCTCCAGTATAGTGTGATATAAAGCAGCATTGATATTGAATTGTTATGACTTCCACTCTGGTGTTTTACACCATACACCCCAATAACAACATGTAGATCTCTCAGATATGAAAACATTGACATAAATTTGAAAATATGAATAAAGTATCAAATATTAATATCTCTATTACAGGACATCTTACACTAGCTCATTTTGTTAAAGGCTCCTTGTCCTTTCTAAAACTGCCTATTATTAGCTGGTAAGTTAGTTAAAGAAGCCTGACCCAACAAATGTTCTAGACTCCATATTGTTGGTATGGATGTGAACTGAAAGTATACAAAAAAGGGGGTCTAGGCTTGAGTGAGTTAATATGTGAAAACTCATCAGAAAAGAATATTGGCATTCTGCTGTTATGGCCATAAAGGTTAAATAATAAATTAACATGCCCCCCCCCCCCCCCCAGTCTGTAACTTAGAAACAATCCATCTACCTTCCTTGTCCTTTGGCATTTTAAGAGTGTTAATTATCACTTTTTGCTAATATAAATTAACACTCTTTATCGGGATAACTCATCCAAGGAGACCACAAAGTTACCCAATAAGTGCCTCTGCACAAGTTTAAACTCCAGAATGACTAATACATCAGGTTAAAGCTTGGGAATAAAATGTTTAATCACACATCGTTTAAGTTTAGAACTCACATGAGTAATTAAAGTGAAAAACATTCAGTTCCTTCCCAACAGTTCCACATAAAATAGTTAAGCAGTTTTCACTAGGTCCTACACTAAATGTAAAAGAGATCTGACAAACACTGTTTAAACAAAAATTCATGCTCTACAGTTGAAACCCAGCATTCAACAATCTTAATATCACAGTTAGCCTAAGATGAATAACAATAATCCTTCTCTCTATTAAGATAAGTCTTAGTTCGCACAGTTTGAACAGTTGTTCACTTAAGTATTATTCTTTAAAGAAATGTTGGATGACTTGTACTCTGCTGCTCTAGGGCAAATCCAGGCAACAAAGATCAACAAGTACATTTACCTTATAAAACTGTTGCCTCCTTTAGGTCAGAAATGTGCTGTGATTCACCTGGTCTGTCTTTCTTTTGTTTAGATTTCCCCATATATGTGCTTGTGTATATCCTTCTTAAATTGCTGGGAAGGAAAGTACTTCAGTTGCAGAACTTCCTTTGCATCCTAGGTGACAGCTTTGCTGTCCATCTGCTCTAAAGCAGAAACGTGGTTAGCAATGTCAACTGAGGACAATGGTCTGCTTGCTGACTTCTTTAAAGGGCCTTCCTGAGTAGACTGAGCATTGTCAATTGCAACAGTGTGCATCTAAGTACCTCCTTCATTTTGTTTTCCTTCCTTGATGGTCAGAGATACTGCAGTGCATTTTCCAGGGCCATTCTGCTATTTCTCCAAATCAAAGGTACTGTCATTCTCTGAGTTAGACCTGAAAGTGGTATACATTTGCAGACAAACATTTGGTACAATGGAAGGCAAGAGTCTTTCCTGCAAGACAGACAGTGAATCACCTGAAGATGTAAAGGATTAGATCTTATTCTGCCACTTTATTAACAAAGTGGTTAGATACTTCAGATAAGTTTTTATGCTATTTCTTTGCAGCAGAGATCTGACCTGGGAAAAGCACACTTCTAACAGGTAATGTTCTGGAGGTAATCTTGAAATAGTTTGACTTTAGACTTTAGAGCTGGTTAGAGAAGACTCTATTCCTTACTTGGATAACCATAAAACCTCTTTATTTGTAAATGTTAAAAATTGTAAAATTACTTGTCTTGGAGGTTGATCAAGTCTGGGGAAGGTTCAATGACCATGTATTAAGTCCATCTTCCTAACGAATGACTTCTTTCATAAAATAAAGACAAGATAATCAGAATGAATGACTTCCTTTAAACCTAGTCTCAGATCGTTCCTATGAGATCTTTCTTCTAGGCCATCAACCTTTCTTGAAAACTGCTCAGTTATGCAGTTGTGCTCTGTAACCATTTGCTTGGATTGTGAAATCTGATGCAAGTCAGATTTTAAAAACAATTAAAAAAAAACTCACTTCTGAGTTGTTATTTTATTTCTTTTTTGTTGCTGAAAGTTAAAATGTTCAACTCTGTGCTATCTGGCAATACTTGCTTTATAGAAAGAGACAAACTGTCCATTTTCTTCTAAAGTGACATTGTTGATTGCACAGCACCATGAGATTGGTCTGTCATACTGCAAGTATCTAACGCATGCACAATCAGGATAACAAAAATACATAAAGATTATGCCAAGTGATAGCTTTACAAAATGTTATACAGAGAAGGTGGATATATTTTAAAGTTTCTTATGCCTAGGATAGGAGCTCAAAATTCATGCTGTCCTCATGCTGAAGGATGATTCCACCCCTCTAATTGAGTTAAGTTTGAAATTTGGGGACTGATCATCAAAAGTTTAAAAGTTCTTTATTGTTTCAGCTAAACAATGTCTTTCAATGGCACCTAGTTATTTCTAGAAAAAGATATTATGAATTTAGACTTGACTGCTTTGCTGTTTGCCATAATATGGCTGGAGGCTTAATTTGTTACTGTGCATGGTGTCAGCTTGGAGCTGAAGAGCTTTGTGTGTGCTTGACATACAGAATTAAGACTTGGTCTCCAAGTGTGCCAACTTAATATTTGTCCGAGACGTGGATGTCATGAAATTCACCTCAAGGATGGAGTGAAGCAAAAGCTTGAGAGATGTAGCTTGACATCACTGTTGAAAGCACATAAGTAGATACGGCTGAAGAAAACTGATCATATAATTATTTGTGGTACATGGAGTTTAATCTGCTCTGCGTACTACCAGTTACAAAAAATAGGGGTGCAAAGTGTTTGACAGCTCTGAAAGTCAACAAATACTTAGCACAGCCACACAGGGGGCAGAAGTGAAGCGTCCATCTAATGAACAGTTTTACAATCTATTAGATACCTCACTCAACCACACTTTTTTGTATCTGACAGGAAAGTGAACAACACCTTTGAATGCTGTAAAAATGCTTTAGATGCTATCCACTGGCAGCTACTTTTATGCTCCAGTGTGAAACCACAGCTCACAAGTGCTGAAATATACTTCGCAAAGCTTTGCAGAGTACATTGCCCTTTTTCTTAATTTGGAGCATAACCAATTCAACAATCGATTAACCATATGTACTACAGTCACACTTTGGATGGATGTGTGTGTGTGTGTGTGTGTGTGTGTGTGTGTGTGTGTGTGTGTGTGTGTGTGTGTGTGTATGACTGAACAATGTATGTGAGCGATTTGTGGGTGAGCATGTTGCCAGGGTGTGAGCATCTCTGATGTGTATGAGCATGCATGTGCATCTGTGATGTTTGCGAGCATGTGTATAACGTGTGTGTGTGTGTGTGTGTGTGTGTGTGTGTGTGTGTGTGTGTGTGTGTGTGTGTGTGTGCATGTGCGCGCACGGGAGTTGTGATGGAATGTACTGGAAGTGTTTGACATTAATCAACTGAAATACATTGCTCAGGCCATTATTTATTTATTCGGTCCTTTGATCACAATCAGACATCTAACATTAATAGATCATTAAAGTGGTTGCAACTGGTAGGCATACAGGCAAGTGACAGTGAATGGCCACTGCTGTAATTTGATCCAAGTTTAACAGCTATTGACTGGGTTTGGAGGGTACAATATGTTTAAGTAAAATAAGCCAAAATACATTATCCTGACTATTACTATTAGTCATTTTTAAATAGTTGCAAGCTGAGACATCTGAGGTATATAAAGTTAAAGTAGCTACACTCAGTGGGTACTGAGACAGTCCATGGATGAAAGTGATTCAGCTCCAACAGTTATAGGATCACATTTAAACAGCTGTTGATCTTGCATGACAGAGCTGGTATGTGAGTAAAATAAGCTGAACACATGTCTGTGACTGTACTTTTTTACTTGATCAGAATCAGATACATGAGGGGAATACAGTCAATAAATGGCTGCTGAAGCTTTTCTGCAGGAGAAAGTGGTTAATCACAACAGCTTTTTGATCACAGTTAAACAGTCACTGATGTGCCACAATGAAGTCCTACTTCATTCTAGTCAGCCCTACCCGCTTAACTACTTCCTCCTAACCCATCTTGCTTTGAAACATCTGTCTGCCACTCATTTAGAACTAATAAGGACATATGGGTGTGATAAACAAATGATGCTGCACCACAAGACAAACATTTTTAGCAGTCTAACATGCGCATGTGCACACTGAATGGCTTATCAATGAATAAAAAGAAATGGCAGTGCAATTAGTGGGGCTTCATCCCCACACACCCTTACCTTATACAACCATAGTCCTGTTTGCACAATCTCAGAGAAGTGGTTAAATGACCAATAAGTTTGAAAGATTGAACCAGATAATTTGTTAGATTTCATTGCAAAATCTATGGTTAGGTAATTTACAAACTTGTCACAATAAATTGTCTATAGGCACACTACAATGTATGCTATTAAATAAAACTCTGCACTGATCTCTACATGCTGTACTCCATAGTTCTGCTGTGCTACTAACCAGATATGCTGTTATGCCTACCCAGCAGATACATGATCTTTGTCTTCATGGTAAGGTAAATTGGTAAAGTGATAAAACACTTACTAATGCACTTCTTTATAATACCTTACAAGAGACAGAAGCACTACCACACAGACAGGGATGGCAAAAATATCACCTTCTTATCCTACACTCTTTTCTATTGTTACTGTCTTCTCCTAATATGTATTGTGCCAAAAAGTGCTGGTTAGAAAATGTGTGTTACACCTGCACATACTTCCTCCAGCTCATGGTATTGCATTAGCAACATACAACTCCCAAGTTTTCATTTTTTTTAATTGCTAGTTGGTATCTGCTTTACAGTGCCTGCTGTACTGAATAGCTGTTTGACCTAAAGGCCCTTAATAACTTAAATACAAGATACTTATTAGCAGCACATACCTTTCCAATGTCTAAAATATAACTGATTGGCAATGGAAAAGTGTCTCACACTGCCTGCTGAAACCAACGGCTGTGTGGCCTGACTGTACTCCTCTTCCTCCCCAAGGCCCTGGTAATATAAAAGCAGCACAAACCTCCCCAGTGTTCAAAATACAACAGACTGGCAATGGGTAACTGCATCACAATACCTCAGCACCAAACAGTTGTATGTCCTAACTATCATCTCCCACCCCAAACATGTGCTAATGCACAAGCACCACATACCTCCCTAGTGTCCGAACTGTAATCTGTGGTTAGTAGGAAATTGCTTCACAGTGCCTGTTGTACAGAATGCTGCTTAGCCTAATGTTCATCTCCCATCCCAAACACACAGTAATGCCTGTACCTCCTCAATATGCAAAATGCAATATAGTACCCTTAGATAATTAATCCACAGTGCCAGTTGAAGTGCTGGTTTCTAGTTCACCTACCTGTAATCCTCCCAAATACATGACAATGCATAAGTAATAACACCTTGCACATGTTGAAACTGTAATCTACTGACAGTGCTTTTCAGCACCGTCGCCAATGGCTGCATCTGCCTCTTCACATGGTAATGCAATGGAAGCATACACCTATGATGTGTCCAAAATGTAATTCACTGCCAGTAGGTATCTGCTTCACCCTACCTGCTGAGCAGCCAAAAACTGCACGACCTAATCCCACCCTAAGCACATGATACTGAATTAAGCAACATACACTTCCCCTGTAATCTACTGCCAGTGGGCAATTGCTTCATAGAGACCATGAAGCCATTTTTTGCAGCAGGGAAGCAGTCTTCACCCTCTCCCAAACACATAGTAATGCATAAGTAACATACAACACTCTCTAGTCCAAACTGTAATCTAATGACAGTAGGTAGATCCTTCATAGTGTCTGCTGCAGCCAACAACTGCGTGGCTCAAGAACAAATAATATTATTTAAGAAGCACATACCTTCCTAGTGTCCAAATATAATCTGCTAGCAATAAAAACTGCTTCGCAGTGAGAGCTGCAGCATCAACAACTGCATGGTCAAACTGTACACCAGCCAAACATATGATAATGCATAAGCACCATATATATCCCCAGTGTCCAAAATGTAATTTACTGCCGCTAGACACCTGCTTCACAGTGCTTGCTGTATCAAATGTTGGCAGGGTCTCATAGTCCTTCCCCACCCACATACATTAATTCATAAGCAGCACATGCCTTTCTAGTCTAAAATGGAACCTACTGCCAGTGAATATTACCTTGCAGTGCCTGCATAGCCTAACAGCCCTCTCCAGTCTAAACAAAGAGTGACACATAAACAGTACATGGCTCCTGAGTGTCAAAAATGTAATACACTGCCAGTGGTTAATTGCATCTTACCATTTCTCAGACATTATAGGCACTTAATGTTCCTGCTGCCCAGAGGAATCTTTCAACCAGAGGCACACTTGTAGAATAAGTGCTCCAACATCTTGGTTTTGTGAGACATGCCTCTGGGCCTAAAATAATAAAGTCTAACAGAAAAAAATTGCAATAAAGAACCTAAATGCTAAGCCAAGCCTTATGGCATCGATAGTGATTAAGCCCAGACCATGACCCAGATGATCTGAACTCAACTGCCTACACAAATGTTGGAGGGGCCAGGCAGTGCAGGATGGGACTGAATAGCAAAGCCGGCTCTCCATTCCTGGAAGGAGAATGTCCCACTACATTAGTTATGCCTACCAGTGAAAAGTAGACTGGCAGACCTGTACTGTTCTAGTCAGGGAAGCAGACGTACAGAAATCATTTGTTTCTCTACAAACGGCCAGCCACTGTCAGTCCACAAGCTGTCAGCTGTGGAGGAGTTAGCAAAAACAGAGTTTGGCCCTCCATGGGACCAGAATCTGATCCACACCCACATGCCCGACTCCTTCCTTCATGGGAGGCGAGTCAGCTGATGAAGACTCCTCTAGGCAGGAACAAATGAAATACAGGGATTTAACTGATTTGCAGATGCCAGATGAGACAATAAATAAGTTTTACACACTTTTACAAGAAAAGTAGATACGTGACAGGAGAGTGTGCTTGGCAGCCTTGGAAAATTATGACTGCCAAAGCAGTTCTAACATCTGTAGTATCAGTCTTGTAAGAATGGGTCTTTGAATAATTCAGAGCATCTACTATACTTATTCACATTTTTTTATCTCCCAACTGTCACTTTGGCTTTAAAATCAATATTTGTTTCGTTCCCCCATTTTACATCTGAGTAGAGTTGCTACTTTTTGCCATGGCAAAAAACAGAGCAAAGCCTCACTTTTTTGTACCCCCCCCAACCCCACCTTTCTCCACCCCTTTGCTCCTCCCACACCACTTAGTTTCACAACCATTATGTGATGTGAGCAAGTCAGTGGGAGGAGTAACATCTTCTGCCAGTCTTTTGCTGGAGCGTACTACAGGAGCAATGTCTTTCTCTAAAACCTCAGTCCGAGGTTGCTTTTTCACAAAATCTGGCATTCTGTTTGCACTGTTAAAGAATACCAGAGTCTGTAAAGTGTTTTTCAGACAGCCTGCCAATCATTCTAATTTCCTGATAGCCTGGCAAAAAAATGTATGGGTGACAACCATACCTCTAGGAACCCTGCCCCATGGTTTCACTATTCACACCCAACTGGTTCAATCACTGCATGGGAGGAGACAAGCATTCCCATGACTGAGCAAGAATTACAAGATCCATTCATTTCTGCCTGTGAAGTCCTATTGGCCCATCCTTTCTCCAGATGGTTTGAGTGAGGCGGTACGGAGTGGGTCATCTATCCAGTCCTTCAGTGTGGTCAAAATCCCTAGGGTGCTACTCATAACAATTGTCTGGTCAAGGGTGGAGGACTTCATGCACCTGGACACATGGTTCCTACTCCCTGACTTAGGTGTGAAGCCTACTATCAGATGCAGAATGTGTTAACACGGCCATTACCAGTCAGCAGTACACCCATCTATCATTAGGAGTCACCAATGTTTCAGGCCTAGCATCCTCCCTCCCCAAAGAATGAACAAGTTAGTGTTGGCTATTTAGGTTCATCCTCCTCAACTGATTCCCACAGATGCTCATGCTGGTAAATGAACATCTGCTATCAGGTCTTCATCCATCTATGCCATAAGACTGGGTCAAAACCAATACTCTAATGGCAGCATCTGTGGGGGATGAAAGCCCCTTGCCCATAGATGGAGCTTTGCTCCCTGAACCCTCATTTAGTAATTATTTTTATCCCTGAGTTGTCACAACTTGAGGTTATGAAAATTAGCATCCCCATTCACCAAAATTGTCTTGAAGTTGTAGCATTCATAATTTTGGTTTGTAAACAAGTGTCTGACTCTATATTATTCATGATTGCAATATGAAGACAAATTGTAAAATGCACTTCATATGACTGTCATTTTGTGGTAGCACAGTTTCTCAGAATTATTCAAAAAAAAATCATTAAAAACAAAGATAAATCTGAGCTAATTCCTCTAAAAACTGGGTGTTGACTTATCCACTTGACTATCCACAGTAAATTATTTCATTAACTGTAGCAATGTGATTTAAATTTGCTACAATATTACTGTACAATGAAACTGAAATTACTCTAAAGCATTCATCACAACCAGAACAGTGAAAAAACACAAATATGACTGCATCTGAACCCATCTAATTAGATACATGAGATATAAAAGGCGTTTAATTTAGGAGTACCTTAACAATAGTTTTACAGCTAGCCACTTGCCAGATAAGAAGAGGTGACAAAGAGCAACAAGGAAAAAAAAAAGGATGGGAATTATGATTATAGTAACCTCAGTCATGTTTTGGCAAGTACTTGTAATGGCAAGCAAACCATGAAACAAATCATTCAAATCCCATTAAAGTATTTTAGACTGCAGTTGGTAGTCACAGTGTCTAAATGAGAGCCTGAAGCATTATCAAAGTGAGTATGTATAAAACTCATACATGTACCTCTACATGAAACCTAAATCTGCCCCATTCCCCAATGATGATTCATTTTTTGAAAGCAGCCCACTCATCTAACTTTCCCCATTTAAGTTGTTCTTCACAGCTTTAGCCGTGTACCCAATTCACCTTATTAAATATACTAGTGTGCCACAGATGATATGGAATTTCAAAACTCGCACATACTTTTTTGGTTAATGAAGGAAGTAGTCCCATCAGGTAGAAGCCATGCCCAAGACAATGAGAAACGATAGTGAGTCAGTCCTGAGTTGTCACAACTTGAGGGTATGAAAATTAGTATCCCCATTCACAAAAAATGTCTTAAAGTTGTAGCATTCATAATTCTGGTTTGTAAACAAGTGTCTGACTTTATATTATTCAAGACTGCAATATGAAGACAAATTGTAAAATGCACTTCATATGACTGTCATTTTGTGGTAGCGTAGTTTCTCAAAATTATTCAAAAAATTATTAAAAACAAAGATAAATCTGAGCTAATTCCTCTAAAAACTGGGTGTTGACTTCTCCACTTGACTATCCATAGTAAATTCTTTCATTAATTGTAGCAATGTGATTTAAATTTGCTACAATATTACTGTAAAATGAACTTGAAATTACTCTAAAGCATTCATCACAACCAGAACAGTGAAAAAACACAAAATATGACTGCATCTGAACCCATCTAATTAGATTACATGACATTTAAAAGGCATTTAATTTAGAAGTACCTTAACAATAGTTTTACAGCTAACCACTTGCCAAATCTGAAAAAGTGACAAAGATCAACAAGGAAAAAACAGGATGGGGATTATGATTATAGTAACCTCAGTCATGTTTTGGCAAGTACTTGTAACGGCAAGTAAACCATGAAAAAAATAATTAAAATGGCATTAAAGTATTTTAGACTGCAGTTGGTAGTCACAGTGTCTAAATGAGAGCCTAAAGCATTATCAAAGTGAGTAGGTATAAAACTCATACATGTACCTCTACATGAAACCTAAATCTTCCCCATTCCCCAATGATGATTCATTTTTGAAAGCAGCCCACTCATCTAACTTTTCCCATTTAAGTTGTACTTCACAGCTTTAGCCGTGTACCCAATTCACCTTATTAAATATACTTGTGTGTCACAGATGATATGGAATTTCAAAACTCGCACATACCTTTTTGGTTAATGAAGGAAGTAGTCCCATCAGGTAGAAGCCGTGCCCAGGACAATGAGAAACGATAGTGAGTCAGTCCAAGTTGCTTGATACATTTTAGATCTTTTTCCCAAAGTGCATAACTATTGCATGCTACATCACCAGTCTGATTCTTAAACACTCTATCTCCTCCTTTATGGGTAAAGGTGTCCCACACACTGGGCCCTTTCCCGTCAATATTCCAGCCACCTATTTTGGGAAGAGTATATTATTTTTGTTAAAATCAGTATTTTAGTAATTTCACTAGAAAGCATAGTTCTAGGTTATTTAAAAAAATACTGCTCTGTATCCACATGGCCTGTGTTTGCTGTATTAAAGTCAATCAACATATACATTATAAGAATCAACACTGGAATTAAAGCTTGTTATTCTAAAATTTGCACTTTAAAGACATCAGTTCATGCAAGCTGAAGACTATACTGTATAGTTGTCTTATTAACAATATTAACGTGCACTTCATTAATTATGTTATTGATCCTTAATAAAATATTGCACCAATAAAAAGTATTTTCCCCCACAACCTTGAAGCCAACCAAAGACTCAAGTACTAGATTCTATTCAGAGATAGTCAGCTTGATTTTGACTACATTTGATTAATAACCTAGCAATGAAATGGCAAACAATGCTCTAACACGTCCTGTCATGGGATATTAGTCAAGTGTTACCCTTCTTTCAATAAAAGAAAATACTATCAATAGCCAGCTTGCAGAGATGTATATCAAGAGACTTTAAGGAACAGAAATACAGTCAACATTTCCCCCCAGAAGACACAACTGTTATTGTGAAATGTCAGGTGAACAGGGAAAGAAGTAACAACCACTGACTATATAGCCTGCAAAGCTGTGTAGGAAATAATATTGTGAGTTATTTACTTCCTTGGCTTCTTCCAAAATATAACATCCCACAAGGACTTTGACATAGAAAATAAAAAGAGTGTACCGATTGTTGATTGAAAGACTTGTGAATTCTTCACAGACATCAAAGCCTATAATAACAAAGATTCTCTTTTTTGTAGATGAGCTCTTTATTGTGAAAGTTTTAAATCTTCCTTGTCTTAACACTGTCATTATATGCTGAATCTAAAACTTACTCTGGTTACTTCCCACCACAACTGTCAACAAAAATAAATGCAACCTCCTTTGAATTCTCTGTAGAAACTAAACTGTAGATAGAATCTGGTAATTTAACAACTGAAAGTCCTGAAGAAACTAAGGCACTTAAGGGGAATGTCAAATTTATTACAAATACTTATAAAATGGACTATCAGTGGTCTTCACACAAAAAGACATTCTACAGCTATTTAAAACATGAAAACAGCATAAAGTACCGATCCTGACAAAAAAAAAAAACTAAATGATTATTTGCTTTATTTTCCTTCACACTACATGGTTTTCATTCTTAATGGATAAAAGTGACATGTGAGGTTGTTACCATCAGCACATAAAATAATACATCCAAACGTTCTCTGAGAGTTACAAATAAAGCAAATAAAAGAAGTACTGGAACAAACCACAAATTAAATCCTCAATGACATCTTTTAGCCATTAGTAACTGCAACTTCCCACTTAATGTTCATTTCCACAAGTGGGATGGTGCTTAATCATTCACGTCTTTGTTGAAACCCATTCAGCCACTGTTGGCAGATCAAACAGGCTTCTACAATGAAATAACCTGTAACTTAATATTTGAGGTTTTATATCATCAGAAGTAGTTAGATTAAAAGGTGTTGTAGTCAAACCACAGTGCATGAAAGGATTGGTGATAAACATCACATCCATACCTCCACCCAGATGGGGTACACTGAAAAAACCTCTGGCATGCAGGGCCAGCATAAGTGAAGCTACAGGCTACAGGCTACAGACTCCACTACTGAAGCCCAACCCATCAATGCTACAGTTCCAGAGGATAGTGCTGAGGACACATAAAGAAAAATGGTGCAGATTGTCACCTAGGGGCACACAAATGAGGAACAAAAAATTGTGCAACGCACATGTAATTACAGTGACTGTCAAACTTCATGCTAAGCCTGAGAGAAAACCCCATACCCTCTATATTACCACACAGACTACTGTACCTTTGTGTAAGAGGAATACTCCAAGCTACCTCATCCATGAACCTGTATATTCAGTAGTATTGCAGAAATCATACAGCTGCAAGAATTACAACTGCATTCCTTGCAGCTTCAAAAGGAACTCTGCTACAGGGCTAAATATATACATTAGGTCACTAATTTCAGAACTGTATAGTCTGCAGTGACAACCATAAGTTTTAACAAAAGGCATCTAATTAAAATAAGTTTATTCTCTACTGCTGCCTAATAACTATGATTAATCTGAAGTGGATAAAAATCAGTATTTTTGCTCATTCCAGGCAAAGACAAGTTGGAAGAGCAATTTTATAACTAATTAATTTCATGATTATTATTATTATTTTTCTTACTGTTAAATGTGTTGCTTTGACACATCCAAAAAAATGGATTAAATCTTGAGTTTAGAGATGGATGAAATTAGGCTGCAGAACAGAAGTGAGGAAAATAGTTTTGCAACTGACTTTTTTGGCTTGAATTCTTTGAAAGTGAACAGTTGGGAAGTAGGCAATAGCCGGAAATCTCATTTGTAAAGGAAATGGGTAAAATGTCTACTGGAATACCAAGGATCCTCAATAAAACAAAAAGTAGTTCTGGTAAGGTTATGTGAACCTAATTCCATTTATAGTTCTTTTCAGAAAGAATTTTGCATATTTTACTTAAAATGTTATTAATGTGAATGCATACTTTTTTCAATACCATATAGCTGTATAAACCTAGCCACCTGGCAGTGTGAACCTTGGCTTTAGATGATTGTCACTGCTGAAGTG